>NW_026912998.1:0-13339 GCF_034315485.1 Pezoporus occidentalis
ACAGAAAGAACAGTGGCATCTGCTCCCACAGCAGAAGAACCAGCAGGGAAAGCTAGCGCTGGGCCTCTTCAGCACACAGGCTGCTTTGCAACGGTGTCACCATCATTGAAGTCTCTCCTCGGTTTCATACCTAAAACTCCATTTGAATCCAAATTCTCAGCTGGTCGCTTTCAGCTGCCCAGCAGCACAGTGAGTACAGCACGAACGTTTGGCTTCTGCTCCCACAGCAGAAGAGCCAGGAGGGAAAGCTTGTGCTGGACCTGTTCAGCACACAATCACCTTTACATTGGTGCATCCATCGTTGCTTTCACTGCTCCCTTTCATACAGGAAAAGCATTTGAATGGAATCAGTTCAGAGCCTGCTCTCTGCTGCGCAGCAACACAGTCAGCACAGAAAGAACAGTGGCATCTGCTCCCACAGCAGAAGAACCAGCAGGGAAAGCTAGTGCTGGGCCTCTTCAGCACACAGGCTGCTTTGCAACGGTGTCACCATCATTGCAGTCTCTCCTCGGTTTCATACCTAAAACTCCATTTGAATCCAAATTCTCAGCTGGTCGCTCTCAGCTGCAGGCAGCACAGTGAGTACAGCACGAACGTTTGGCCTCTGCTCCCACAGCAGAAGAGCCAGGATTGAAAGCTTGTGCTGGACCTGTTCAGCACACAATCACCTTTACATTGGTGCATCCATCGTTGCTTTCACTGCTCCCTTTCATACAGGAAAAGCATTTGAATGGAATCAGTTCAGAGCCTGCTCTCTGCTGCGCAGCAACACAGTCAGCACAGAAAGAACAGTGGCATCTGCTCCCACAGCAGAAGAACCAGCAGGGAAAGCTAGTGCTGGGCCTCTTCAGCACACAGGCTGCTTTGCAACGGTGTCACCATCATTGCAGTCTCTCCTCGGTTTCATACCTAAAACTCCATTTGAATCCAAATTCTCAGCTGGTCGCTCTCAGCTGCAGGCAGCACAGTGAGTACAGCACGAACGTTTGGCTTCTGCTCCCACAGCAGAAGAGCCAGGATTGAAAGCTTGTGCTGGACCTGTTCAGCACACAATCACCTTTACATTGGTGCATCCATCGTTGCTTTCACTGCTCCCTTTCATACAGGAAAAGCATTTGAATGGAATCAGTTCAGAGCCTGCTCTCTGCTGGCAGCAACACAGTCAGCACAGAAAGAACAGTGGCATCTGCTCCCACAGCAGAAGAACCAGCAGGGAAAGCTAGTGCTGGGCCTCTTCAGCACACAGGCTGCTTTGCAACGGTGTCACCATCATTGCAGTCTCTCCTCGGTTTCATACCTAAAACTCCATTTGAATCCAAATTCTCAGCTGGTCGCTCTCAGCTGCAGGCAGCACAGTGAGTACAGCACGAACGTTTGGCTTCTGCTCCCACAGCAGAAGAGCCAGGATTGAAAGCTTGTGCTGGACCTGTTCAGCACACAATCACCTTTACATTGGTGCATCCATCGTTGCTTTCACTGCTCCCTTTCATACAGGAAAAGCATTTGAATGGAATCAGTTCAGAGCCTGCTCTCTGCTGCGCAGCAACACAGTCAGCACAGAATGAACAGTGGCATCTGCTCCCACAGCAGAAGAACCAGCAGGGAAAGCTAGTGCTGGGCCTCTTCAGCACACAGGCTGCTTTGCAACGGTGTCACCATCATTGCAGTCTCTCCTCGGTTTCATACCTAAAACTCCATTTGAATCCAAATTCTCAGCTGGTCGCTCTCAGCTGCAGGCAGCACAGTGAGTACAGCACGAACGTTTGGCTTCTGCTCCCACAGCAGAAGAGCCAGGATTGAAAGCTTGTGCTGGACCTGTTCAGCACACAATCACCTTTACATTGGTGCATCCATCGTTGCTTTCACTGCTCCCTTTCATACAGGAAAAGCATTTGAATGGAATCAGTTCAGAGCCTGCTCTCTGCTGGCAGCAACACAGTCAGCACAGAAAGAACAGTGGCATCTGCTCCCACAGCAGAAGAACCAGCAGGGAAAGCTAGTGCTGGGCCTCTTCAGCACACAGGCTGCTTTGCAACGGTGTCACCATCATTGCAGTCTCTCCTCGGTTTCATACCTAAAACTCCATTTGAATCCAAATTCTCAGCTGGTCGCTCTCAGCTGCAGGCAGCACAGTGAGTACAGCACGAACGTTTGGCCTCTGCTCCCACAGCAGAAGAGCCAGGAGGGAAAGCTTGTGCTGGACCTGTTCAGCACACAATCACCTTTACATTGGTGCATCCATCGTTGCTTTCACTGCTCCCTTTCATACAGGAAAAGCATTTGAATGGAATCAGTTCAGAGCCTGCTCTCTGCTGGCAGCAACACAGTCAGCACAGAACGAACAGTGGCATCTGCTCCCACAGCAGAAGAACCAGCAGGGAAAGCTAGTGCTGGGCCTCTTCAGCACACAGGCTGCTTTGCAACGGTGTCACCATCATTGCAGTCTCTCCTCGGTTTCATACCTAAAACTCCATTTGAATCCAAATTCTCAGCTGGTCGCTCTCAGCTGCAGGCAGCACAGTGAGTACAGCACGAACGTTTGGCTTCTGCTCCCACAGCAGAAGAGCCAGGAGGGAAAGCTTGTGCTGGACCTGTTCAGCACACAATCACCTTTACATTGGTGCATCCATCGTTGCTTTCACTGCTCCCTTTCATACAGGAAAAGCATTTGAATGGAATCAGTTCAGAGCCTGCTCTCTGCTGCGCAGCAACACAGTCAGCACAGAAAGAACAGTGGCATCTGCTCCCACAGCAGAAGAACCAGCAGGGAAAGCTAGTGCTGGGCCTCTTCAGCACACAGGCTGCTTTGCAACGGTGTCACCATCATTGCAGTCTCTCCTCGGTTTCATACCTAAAACTCCATTTGAATCCAAATTCTCAGCTGGTCGCTCTCAGCTGCAGGCAGCACAGTGAGTACAGCACGAACGTTTGGCTTCTGCTCCCACAGCAGAAGAGCCAGGATTGAAAGCTTGTGCTGGACCTGTTCAGCACACAATCACCTTTACATTGGTGCATCCATCGTTGCTTTCACTGCTCCCTTTCATACAGGAAAAGCATTTGAATGGAATCAGTTCAGAGCCTGCTCTCTGCTGGCAGCAACACAGTCAGCACAGAATGAACAGTGGCATCTGCTCCCACAGCAGAAGAACCAGCAGGGAAAGCTAGTGCTGGGCCTCTTCAGCACACAGGCTGCTTTGCAACGGTGTCACCATCATTGCAGTCTCTCCTCGGTTTCATACCTAAAACTCCATTTGAATCCAAATTCTCAGCTGGTCGCTCTCAGCTGCAGGCAGCACAGTGAGTACAGCACGAACGTTTGGCCTCTGCTCCCACAGCAGAAGAGCCAGGATTGAAAGCTTGTGCTGGACCTGTTCAGCACACAATCACCTTTACATTGGTGCATCCATCGTTGCTTTCACTGCTCCCTTTCATACAGGAAAAGCATTTGAATGGAATCAGTTCAGAGCCTGCTCTCTGCTGCACAGCAACACAGTCAGCACAGAAAGAACAGTGGCATCTGCTCCCACAGCAGAAGAACCAGCAGGGAAAGCTAGTGCTGGGCCTCTTCAGCACACAGGCTGCTTTGCAACGGTGTCACCATCATTGCAGTCTCTCCTCGGTTTCATACCTAAAACTCCATTTGAATCCAAATTCTCAGCTGGTCGCTCTCAGCTGCAGGCAGCACAGTGATTACAGCACGAACGTTTGGCTTCTGCTCCCACAGCAGAAGAGCCAGGAGGGAAAGCTTGTGCTGGACCTGTTCAGCACACAATCACCTTTACATTGGTGCATCCATCGTTGCTTTCACTGCTCCCTTTCATACAGGAAAAGCATTTGAATGGAATCAGTTCAGAGCCTGCTCTCTGCTGGCAGCAACACAGTCAGCACAGAAAGAACAGTGGCATCTGCTCCCACAGCAGAAGAACCAGCAGGGAAAGCTAGTGCTGGGCCTCTTCAGCACACAGGCTGCTTTGCAACGGTGTCACCATCATTGCAGTCTCTCCTCGGTTTCATACCTAAAACTCCATTTGAATCCAAATTCTCAGCTGGTCTCTCTCAGCTGCAGGCAGCACAGTGAGTACAGCACGAACGTTTGGCTTCTGCTCCCACAGCAGAAGAGCCAGGATTGAAAGCTTGTGCTGGACCTGTTCAGCACACAATCACCTTTACATTGGTGCATCCATCGTTGCTTTCACTGCTCCCTTTCATACAGGAAAAGCATTTGAATGGAATCAGTTCAGAGCCTGCTCTCTGCTGGCAGCAACACAGTCAGCACAGAACGAACAGTGGCATCTGCTCCCACAGCAGAAGAACCAGCAGGGAAAGCTAGTGCTGGGCCTCTTCAGCACACAGGCTGCTTTGCAACGGTGTCACCATCATTGCAGTCTCTCCTCGGTTTCATACCTAAAACTCCATTTGAATCCAAATTCTCAGCTGGTCTCTCTCAGCTGCAGGCAGCACAGTGAGTACAGCACGAACGTTTGGCTTCTGCTCCCACAGCAGAAGAGCCAGGAGGGAAAGCTTGTGCCGGACCTGTTCAGCACACAATCACCTTTACATTGGTGCATCCATCGTTGCTTTCACTGCTCCCTTTCATACAGGAAAAGCATTTGAATGGAATCAGTTCAGAGCCTGCTCTCTGCTGGCAGCAACACAGTCAGCACAGAAAGAACAGTGGCATCTGCTCCCACAGCAGAAGAACCAGCAGGGAAAGCTAGTGCTGGGCCTCTTCAGCACACAGGCTGCTTTGCAACGGTGTCACCATCATTGCAGTCTCTCCTCGGTTTCATACCTAAAAGTCCATTTGAATCCAAATTCTCAGCTGGTCGCTCTCAGCTGCAGGCAGCACAGTGAGTACAGCACGAACGTTTGGCCTCTGCTCCCACAGCAGAAGTGTCAGGATAGAAAGCTTGTTCTGGACCTGTTCAGCACACAATCACCTTTACATTGGTGCATCCATCGTTGCTTTCATTGCTCCCTTTCATACAGGAAAAGCATTTGAATGGAATCAGTTCAGAGCCTGCTCTCTGCTGGCAGCAACACAGTCAGCACAGAACGAACAGTGGCATCTGCTCCCACAGCAGAAGAACCAGCAGGGAAAGCTAGTGCTGGGCCTCTTCAGCACACAGGCTGCTTTGCAACGGTGTCACCATCATTGCAGTCTCTCCTCGGTTTCATACCTAAAACTCCATTTGAATCCAAATTCTCAGCTGGTCGCTTTCAGCTGCCCAGCAGCACAGTGATTACAGCACGAACGTTTGGCTTCTGCTCCCACAGCAGAAGAGCCAGGAGGGAAAGCTTGTGCTGGACCTGTTCAGCACACAATCACCTTTACATTGGTGCATCCATCGTTGCTTTCACTGCTCCCTTTCATACAGGAAAAGCATTTGAATGGAATCAGTTCAGAGCCTGCTCTCTGCTGGCAGCAACACAGTCAGCACAGAAAGAACAGTGGCATCTGCTCCCACAGCAGAAGAACCAGCAGGGAAAGCTAGTGCTGGGCCTCTTCAGCACACAGGCTGCTTTGCAACGGTGTCACCATCATTGCAGTCTCTCCTCGGTTTCATACCTAAAAGTCCATTTGAATCCAAATTCTCAGCTGGTCTCTCTCAGCTGCAGGCAGCACAGTGAGTACAGCACGAACGTTTGGCTTCTGCTCCCACAGCAGAAGAGCCAGGATTGAAAGCTTGTGCTGGACCTGTTCAGCACACAATCACCTTTACATTGGTGCATCCATCGTTGCTTTCACTGCTCCCTTTCATACAGGAAAAGCATTTGAATGGAATCAGTTCAGAGCCTGCTCTCTGCTGGCAGCAACACAGTCAGCACAGAATGAACAGTGGCATCTGCTCCCACAGCAGAAGAACCAGCAGGGAAAGCTAGTGCTGGGCCTCTTCAGCACACAGGCTGCTTTGCAACGGTGTCACCATCATTGCAGTCTCTCCTCGGTTTCATACCTAAAACTCCATTTGAATCCAAATTCTCAGCTGGTCGCTCTCAGCTGCAGGCAGCACAGTGATTACAGCACGAACGTTTGGCTTCTGCTCCCACAGCAGAAGAGCCAGGATTGAAAGCTTGTGCTGGACCTGTTCAGCACACAATCACCTTTACATTGGTGCATCCATCGTTGCTTTCACTGCTCCCTTTCATACAGGAAAAGCATTTGAATGGAATCAGTTCAGAGCCTGCTCTCTGCTGGCAGCAACACAGTCAGCACAGAAAGAACAGTGGCATCTGCTCCCACAGCAGAAGAACCAGCAGGGAAAGCTAGTGCTGGGCCTCTTCAGCACACAGGCTGCTTTGCAACGGTGTCACCATCATTGCAGTCTCTCCTCGGTTTCATACCTAAAACTCCATTTGAATCCAAATTCTCAGCTGGTCGCTCTCAGCTGCAGGCAGCACAGTGAGTACAGCACGAACGTTTGGCCTCTGCTCCCACAGCAGAAGAGCCAGGATTGAAAGCTTGTGCTGGACCTGTTCAGCACACAATCACCTTTACATTGGTGCATCCATCGTTGCTTTCACTGCTCCCTTTCATACAGGAAAAGCATTTGAATGGAATCAGTTCAGAGCCTGCTCTCTGCTGGCAGCAACACAGTCAGCACAGAAAGAACAGTGGCATCTGCTCCCACAGCAGAAGAACCAGCAGGGAAAGCTAGTGCTGGGCCTCTTCAGCACACAGGCTGCTTTGCAACGGTGTCACCATCATTGCAGTCTCTCCTCGGTTTCATACCTAAAACTCCATTTGAATCCAAATTCTCAGCTGGTCTCTCTCAGCTGCAGGCAGCACAGTGAGTACAGCACGAACGTTTGGCTTCTGCTCCCACAGCAGAAGAGCCAGGAGGGAAAGCTTGTGCTGGACCTGTTCAGCACACAATCACCTTTACATTGGTGCATCCATCGTTGCTTTCACTGCTCCCTTTCATACAGGAAAAGCATTTGAATGGAATCAGTTCAGAGCCTGCTCTCTGCTGGCAGCAACACAGTCAGCACAGAAAGAACAGTGGCATCTGCTCCCACAGCAGAAGAACCAGCAGGGAAAGCTAGTGCTGGGCCTCTTCAGCACACAGGCTGCTTTGCAACGGTGTCACCATCATTACAGTCTCTCCTCGGTTTCATACCTAAAAGTCCATTTGAATCCAAATTCTCAGCTGGTCGCTCTCAGCTGCAGGCAGCACAGTGAGTACAGCACGAACGTTTGGCCTCTGCTCCCACAGCAGAAGTGTCAGGATAGAAAGCTTGTTCTGGACCTGTTCAGCACACAATCACCTTTACATTGGTGCATCCATCGTTGCTTTCATTGCTCCCTTTCATACAGGAAAAGCATTTGAATGGAATCAGTTCAGAGCCTGCTCTCTGCTGGCAGCAACACAGTCAGCACAGAACGAACAGTGGCATCTGCTCCCACAGCAGAAGAACCAGCAGGGAAAGCTAGTGCTGGGCCTCTTCAGCACACAGGCTGCTTTGCAACGGTGTCACCATCATTGCAGTCTCTCCTCGGTTTCATACCTAAAACTCCATTTGAATCCAAATTCTCAGCTGGTCGCTCTCAGCTGCCCAGCAGCACAGTGATTACAGCACGAACGTTTGGCTTCTGCTCCCACAGCAGAAGAGCCAGGAGGGAAAGCTTGTGCTGGACCTGTTCAGCACACAATCACCTTTACATTGGTGCATCCATCGTTGCTTTCACTGCTCCCTTTCATACAGGAAAAGCATTTGAATGGAATCAGTTCAGAGCCTGCTCTCTGCTGGCAGCAACACAGTCAGCACAGAACGAACAGTGGCATCTGCTCCCACAGCAGAAGAACCAGCAGGGAAAGCTAGTGCTGGGCCTCTTCAGCACACAGGCTGCTTTGCAACGGTGTCACCATCATTGCAGTCTCTCCTCGGTTTCATACCTAAAAGTCCATTTGAATCCAAATTCTCAGCTGGTCTCTCTCAGCTGCAGGCAGCACAGTGAGTACAGCACGAACGTTTGGCTTCTGCTCCCACAGCAGAAGAGCCAGGATTGAAAGCTTGTGCTGGACCTGTTCAGCACACAATCACCTTTACATTGGTGCATCCATCGTTGCTTTCACTGCTCCCTTTCATACAGGAAAAGCATTTGAATGGAATCAGTTCAGAGCCTGCTCTCTGCTGCGCAGCAACACAGTCAGCACAGAAAGAACAGTGGCATCTGCTCCCACAGCAGAAGAACCAGCAGGGAAAGCTAGTGCTGGGCCTCTTCAGCACACAGGCTGCTTTGCAACGGTGTCACCATCATTGCAGTCTCTCCTCGGTTTCATACCTAAAACTCCATTTGAATCCAAATTCTCAGCTGGTCGCTCTCAGCTGCCCAGGCAGCACAGTGAGTACAGCACGAACGTTTGGCTTCTGCTCCCACAGCAGAAGAGCCAGGATTGAAAGCTTGTGCTGGACCTGTTCAGCACACAATCACCTTTACATTGGTGCATCCATCGTTGCTTTCACTGCTCCCTTTCATACAGGAAAAGCATTTGAATGGAATCAGTTCAGAGCCTGCTCTCTGCTGGCAGCAACACAGTCAGCACAGAACGAACAGTGGCATCTGCTCCCACAGCAGAAGAACCAGCAGGGAAAGCTAGTGCTGGGCCTCTTCAGCACACAGGCTGCTTTGCAACGGTGTCACCATCATTGCAGTCTCTCCTCGGTTTCATACCTAAAACTCCATTTGAATCCAAATTCTCAGCTGGTCGCTCTCAGCTGCAGGCAGCACAGTGAGTACAGCACGAACGTTTGGCTTCTGCTCCCACAGCAGAAGAGCCAGGATTGAAAGCTTGTGCTGGACCTGTTCAGCACACAATCACCTTTACATTGGTGCATCCATCGTTGCTTTCACTGCTCCCTTTCATACAGGAAAAGCATTTGAATGGAATCAGTTCAGAGCCTGCTCTCTGCTGGCAGCAACACAGTCAGCACAGAAAGAACAGTGGCATCTGCTCCCACAGCAGAAGAACCAGCAGGGAAAGCTAGTGCTGGGCCTCTTCAGCACACAGGCTGCTTTGCAACGGTGTCACCATCATTGCAGTCTCTCCTCGGTTTCATACCTAAAACTCCATTTGAATCCAAATTCTCAGCTGGTCTCTCTCAGCTGCAGGCAGCACAGTGAGTACAGCACGAACGTTTGGCTTCTGCTCCCACAGCAGAAGAGCCAGGATTGAAAGCTTGTGCTGGACCTGTTCAGCACACAATCACCTTTACATTGGTGCATCCATCGTTGCTTTCACTGCTCCCTTTCATACAGGAAAAGCATTTGAATGGAATCAGTTCAGAGCCTGCTCTCTGCTGCGCAGCAACACAGTCAGCACAGAATGAACAGTGGCATCTGCTCCCACAGCAGAAGAACCAGCAGGGAAAGCTAGTGCTGGGCCTCTTCAGCACACAGGCTGCTTTGCAACGGTGTCACCATCATTGCAGTCTCTCCTCGGTTTCATACCTAAAACTCCATTTGAATCCAAATTCTCAGCTGGTCGCTCTCAGCTGCAGGCAGCACAGTGAGTACAGCACGAACGTTTGGCCTCTGCTCCCACAGCAGAAGAGCCAGGATTGAAAGCTTGTGCTGGACCTGTTCAGCACACAATCACCTTTACATTGGTGCATCCATCGTTGCTTTCACTGCTCCCTTTCATACAGGAAAAGCATTTGAATGGAATCAGTTCAGAGCCTGCTCTCTGCTGGCAGCAACACAGTCAGCACAGAAAGAACAGTGGCATCTGCTCCCACAGCAGAAGAACCAGCAGGGAAAGCTAGTGCTGGGCCTCTTCAGCACACAGGCTGCTTTGCAACGGTGTCACCATCATTGCAGTCTCTCCTCGGTTTCATACCTAAAAGTCCATTTGAATCCAAATTCTCAGCTGGTCGCTCTCAGCTGCAGGCAGCACAGTGAGTACAGCACGAACGTTTGGCCTCTGCTCCCACAGCAGAAGTGTCAGGATTGAAAGCTTGTTCTGGACCTGTTCAGCACACAATCACCTTTACATTGGTGCATCCATCGTTGCTTTCATTGCTCCCTTTCATACAGGAAAAGCATTTGAATGGAATCAGTTCAGAGCCTGCTCTCTGCTGCGCAGCAACACAGTCAGCACAGAATGAACAGTGGCATCTGCTCCCACAGCAGAAGAACCAGCAGGGAAAGCTAGTGCTGGGCCTCTTCAGCACACAGGCTGCTTTGCAACGGTGTCACCATCATTGCAGTCTCTCCTCGGTTTCATACCTAAAACTCCATTTGAATCCAAATTCTCAGCTGGTCGCTCTCAGCTGCAGGCAGCACAGTGAGTACAGCACGAACGTTTGGCTTCTGCTCCCACAGCAGAAGAGCCAGGATTGAAAGCTTGTGCTGGACCTGTTCAGCACACAATCACCTTTACATTGGTGCATCCATCGTTGCTTTCACTGCTCCCTTTCATACAGGAAAAGCATTTGAATGGAATCAGTTCAGAGCCTGCTCTCTGCTGGCAGCAACACAGTCAGCACAGAAAGAACAGTGGCATCTGCTCCCACAGCAGAAGAACCAGCAGGGAAAGCTAGTGCTGGGCCTCTTCAGCACACAGGCTGCTTTGCAACGGTGTCACCATCATTGCAGTCTCTCCTCGGTTTCATACCTAAAACTCCATTTGAATCCAAATTCTCAGCTGGTCTCTCTCAGCTGCAGGCAGCACAGTGAGTACAGCACGAACGTTTGGCTTCTGCTCCCACAGCAGAAGAGCCAGGATTGAAAGCTTGTGCTGGACCTGTTCAGCACACAATCACCTTTACATTGGTGCATCCATCGTTGCTTTCACTGCTCCCTTTCATACAGGAAAAGCATTTGAATGGAATCAGTTCAGAGCCTGCTCTCTGCTGCGCAGCAACACAGTCAGCACAGAAAGAACAGTGGCATCTGCTCCCACAGCAGAAGAACCAGCAGGGAAAGCTAGTGCTGGGCCTCTTCAGCACACAGGCTGCTTTGCAACGGTGTCACCATCATTGCAGTCTCTCCTCGGTTTCATACCTAAAACTCCATTTGAATCCAAATTCTCAGCTGGTCTCTCTCAGCTGCAGGCAGCACAGTGAGTACAGCACGAACGTTTGGCCTCTGCTCCCACAGCAGAAGAGCCAGGATTGAAAGCTTGTGCTGGACCTGTTCAGCACACAATCACCTTTACATTGGTGCATCCATCGTTGCTTTCACTGCTCCCTTTCATACAGGAAAAGCATTTGAATGGAATCAGTTCAGAGCCTGCTCTCTGCTGGCAGCAACACAGTCAGCACAGAAAGAACAGTGGCATCTGCTCCCACAGCAGAAGAACCAGCAGGGAAAGCTAGTGCTGGGCCTCTTCAGCACACAGGCTGCTTTGCAACGGTGTCACCATCATTGCAGTCTCTCCTCGGTTTCATACCTAAAACTCCATTTGAATCCAAATTCTCAGCTGGTCGCTCTCAGCTGCAGCAGCACAGTGATTACAGCACGAACGTTTGGCTTCTGCTCCCACAGCAGAAGAGCCAGGAGGGAAAGCTTGTGCTGGACCTGTTCAGCACACAATCACCTTTACATTGGTGCATCCATCGTTGCTTTCACTGCTCCCTTTCATACAGGAAAAGCATTTGAATGGAATCAGTTCAGAGCCTTCTCTCTGCTGGCAGCAACACAGTCAGCACAGAAAGAACAGTGGCATCTGCTCCCACAGCAGAAGAACCAGCAGGGAAAGCTAGTGCTGGGCCTCTTCAGCACACAGGCTGCTTTGCAACGGTGTCACCATCATTACAGTCTCTCCTCGGTTTCATACCTAAAAGTCCATTTGAATCCAAATTCTCAGCTGGTCGCTCTCAGCTGCAGGCAGCACAGTGAGTACAGCACGAACGTTTGGCCTCTGCTCCCACAGCAGAAGTGTCAGGATAGAAAGCTTGTTCTGGACCTGTTCAGCACACAATCACCTTTACATTGGTGCATCCATCGTTGCTTTCATTGCTCCCTTTCATACAGGAAAAGCATTTGAATGGAATCAGTTCAGAGCCTGCTCTCTGCTGGCAGCAACACAGTCAGCACAGAACGAACAGTGGCATCTGCTCCCACAGCAGAAGAACCAGCAGGGAAAGCTAGTGCTGGGCCTCTTCAGCACACAGGCTGCTTTGCAACGGTGTCACCATCATTGCAGTCTCTCCTCGGTTTCATACCTAAAAGTCCATTTGAATCCAAATTCTCAGCTGGTCGCTCTCAGCTGCCCAGCAGCACAGTGATTACAGCACGAACGTTTGGCTTCTGCTCCCACAGCAGAAGAGCCAGGAGGGAAAGCTTGTGCTGGACCTGTTCAGCACACAATCACCTTTACATTGGTGCATCCATCGTTGCTTTCACTGCTCCCTTTCATACAGGAAAAGCATTTGAATGGAATCAGTTCAGAGCCTGCTCTCTGCTGGCAGCAACACAGTCAGCACAGAACGAACAGTGGCATCTGCTCCCACAGCAGAAGAACCAGCAGGGAAAGCTAGTGCTGGGCCTCTTCAGCACACAGGCTGCTTTGCAACGGTGTCACCATCATTGCAGTCTCTCCTCGGTTTCATACCTAAAACTCCATTTGAATCCAAATTCTCAGCTGGTCTCTCTCAGCTGCAGGCAGCACAGTGAGTACAGCACGAACGTTTGGCTTCTGCTCCCACAGCAGAAGAGCCAGGATTGAAAGCTTGTGCTGGACCTGTTCAGCACACAATCACCTTTACATTGGTTCATCCATCGTTGCTTTCACTGCTCCCTTTCATACAGGAAAAGCATTTGAATGGAATCAGTTCAGAGCCTGCTCTCTGCTGCGCAGCAACACTGTCAGCACAGAATCAACAGTGGCATCTGCTCCCACAGCAGAAGAACCAGCAGGGAAAGCTAGTGCTGGGCCTCTTCAGCACACAGGCTGCTTTGCAACGGTGTCACCATCATTGCAGTCTCTCCTCGGTTTCATACCTAAAACTCCATTTGAATCCAAATTCTCAGCTGGTCTCTCTCAGCTGCAGGCAGCACAGCGAGTACAGCACAAACGTTTGGCTTCTGCTCCCACAGCAGAAGAGCCAGGATTGAAAGCTTGTGCTGGACCTGTTCAGCACACAATCACCTTTACATTGGTTCATCCATCGTTGCTTTCACTGCTCCCTTTCATACAGGAAAAGCATTTGAATGGAATCAGTTCAGAGCCTGCTCTCTGCTGCGCAGCAACACTGTCAGCACAGAATGAACAGTGGCATCTGCTCCCACAGCAGAAGAACCAGCAGGGAAAGCTAGTGCTGGGCCTCTTCAGCACACAGGCTGCTTTGCAACGGTGTCACCATCATTGCAGTCTCTCCTCCGTTTCATACC
>NW_026912999.1:0-14751 GCF_034315485.1 Pezoporus occidentalis
CCCATATAGGGGTGCCCACCCCCATTGTGCCCCATAGATCCTCTTCCCCCCCCATTATAACCCCCCCCCACCCCATTTATGGGGTCCCCCCCCATGTGCCCCACATAGGGATGCCCCCCCCATTGTGCCCCATAGATCCTCTCCCCCCCCCCCCCATTATGGGGTCCCCCCTTGTGCCCCATATATCCTCTTCCGCCCCCATTGTGCCCCATAGATCCTCTTCCCCCCCCATTATGGGGTCCCCCCCCATGTGCCCCATATAGGGATGCCCACCCCATTGTGCCCCATATATCCTCTTCCCCCCCCCCCCCCATTATGGGGTCCCCCCATGTGCCCCATATAGGGATGCTCCCCCCATTGTGCCCCATATATCCTCTTCCCCCCCCCATTATAACCCCGCCCCCCCCACTTATGGGGTGCCCCCTTGTGCCCCCCACCCCCCCTATTTCTCCTTGACCCCCAACTCCCCCCCCCTGCACCCCATAGTCCGTGGGGAGCCCTCGGAGCCCGGCATCGATGTGGTCGAGCTCTTCTACCGCGGCGTCACCGCGTTGCCGGGGGACCAAGCCCCGGTCTTCATGGTACCTGGGGGGCGCTATGGGGCGCTATGGGGCGCTATGGGGCGCTATGGGGTGCTATGGGGCAATGGGGGGCAATGGGGGTCAATGGGAGTCAATGGGGGGCAATGGGGGCCTATGGGGCGCTATGGGGCGCTATGGGGCAATGGGGGGCAATGGGGGTCCCATTGATTTCAATGGGCCCAGGGTGCCCATTGCCCCCCATTGACTTCCATTGAGCCCCATTGACTCCCATTGAGCCCCATTGAGCCCCATTGACTCCCATTGATCCCCATTGATCCCCATTGAGCCCCATTGAGCCCCATTGACTCCCATTGAGCCCCATTGATCCCCATTGAGCCCCATTGACTCCCATTGAGCCCCATTGATCCCCATTGAGCCCCATTGAGTCCCATTGACTCCCATTGAGCCCCATTGATCCCCATTGAGTCCCATTGACTCCCATTGCCCCCATTGCCCTCCATTGCCCCCCATTGACTCCCATTGACCCCCATTGACCCCCATTGACCCCCATTGACCGCCGTTGACCGCCGTTGACTCGAATTGACCCCCATTGCCACCCATTGATTCCCATTTATCCCCATTGCCCCCCATTGACTCCCATTGACTGCCGTTGACTCCCATTGCCCCCCATTGCCCCCCATTGATTCCCATTTATCCCCATTGCCCCCCGTTGACCCCCATTGATCCCCATTGAGCCCCCATTGACTCCCATTGACCCCCATTGATCCCTATTGACCCCCATTGCCTCCCATTGACCCCCATTGACCGCCGTTGCCCCCCATTGCCCCCCATTGCCTCCCATTGACTCCCATTGACCGCCGTTGACTCCCATTGCCCCCCATTGCCCCCCATTGAGCCCCATTGAGCCCCATTGACTCCCATTGCCCCCCATTGCCCCCCATTGAGCCCCATTGATCCCCATTGCCCCCCATTGACCCCCATTGCCCCCCCAGGCCCTTGGGGGGCTCCACTTTGTCCACGTGCGCCACTCGGGGCTCTACTTCGTGGCCACCGCGGCGGCGGAGGCGTCGCCGTTCACCCTTGTTGAGTTCCTCAATAGGTGCCAAGGGGGCGATTTTGGGGGGGTTGGGGGGGGTTTGGGGGCACTTTGGGGGCGTTTGGGGGGGTTTGGTTTTTTGGGGGGCGTTTTGGGGGCGTTTTCGGGGCGTTTTGGGGGTGTTTTGGGGCATTTTAGGGGTGTTTTAAGGGTCGATTTTGGGGTTTTTTGGGGCACTTTGGTGGCGTTTGGGGGGGGTTGGGTTTTTTGGGGGCGTTTTGAGGCGTTTTAGGGGCGTTTTTGGGGTGGTTTGGGGGCGTTTTTAGGGTGTTTTATGGGGCGATTTTGGGGGCGATTTGGGGGCGATTTTGGGGGCGTTTTGGGACAATTTTGGCGCGTTTTTAGGGGGTTTTGGGGGCTTTTGGGTGTTTTGGGGCATTTTAGGGGCGTTTTAAGGGGCGATTTTGGGGGGGTTGGGGGCGTTTGGGGGGTTTAGTTTTTTTGGGGGCGTTTTGGGACGTTTGGAGGGCGGTTTTGGGGTGGTTTGGGGGCGTTTTGGGGTGTTTGTGGGGCATTTTAGGGGCGTTTTAAGGGGCGTTTTGGGGGCGTTTTGGGGTGTTTAGGAACATTTTGGGGGTGCTTTTAGCGTGTTTTAGGGCGTTTTGGGGGTGTTTTTGGGGTGGTTTGGGCGTTTTGGGGAGTTTTGAGACGTTTGAGGGTATTTTTTGGAGCCCTTTGTTTTTTTGGGGGGCGTTTTGGGGCGTTTTGGGGGTGTTTTTGGGGTGGTTTTGGGGGCGGTTTTAGGGGACGTTTTAGGGAGGGCGTTTGGGGGTTTTGGGGGGCCTTTTTTGGGTGGTTTTGGGGTGGTTTGGGGGCGTTTTGGGGTGGTTTGAGCGTTTTGGGACATTTTGGGGTGGTTTGGGACATTTTGGGGAGTTTTGGGGAGTTTTGGGGTGGTTCGGGTGGGTTAGGCTGGCCTGGGTCCTTGGGGGCGTTTTGGGACATTTTGGGGTGGTTTGGGGCGTTTTGGGTTGGTTTGAGCGTTTTGGGACATTTTGGGGTGTTTTAGGGTGGTTTGGGGTGGTTTGGGGGCGTTTTGGTTCATTTTGGGTCATTTTTAACCCATTTGGGCCCCATTTGGGTCATTTTGGATTTTTAGAGCAGGTTTTGGGTACTTCGGGTCATTTTTAGCCCATTTTGGGTCGTTCTGGACCCATTTTGGGTCATTTTGGGCCTTTTGGATTAATTTGGGGTCATTCTGGGAGCATTTGGGGTCATTTTGTTCCCATTTTGCGTCATTTTGGGCCATTTTGGGTCATTTTGGGCCATTTTGGGTCATTTTTTGCCCATTTGGGGTCATTTTGTGTCATTTTTGACCCATTTTGACCCATTTTGGCCCATTTTGGGTCATTACGGCCCATTTCGAGTCATTTGGGGTCATTTTCGGTGCATTTTGAGTCATTTGGAGCCCATTTTGGGTCATTTTGGGTCATTTTGTGTCATTTTGGCCCATTTTGGGTCATTTGGCTCCATTTTTGACCCATTTTGGCCCATTTTTGGTGATTTTGTGACCATTTTTGGGTCATTTTTGACCCATTTTGGCCCATTTTGTGTCATTTTTGACCCATTTTGGCCCATTTTGGGTCATTTTTGTGTCCATTTTTGGGTCATTTTTGGCTCATTTTGAGCCCATTTTGGCCCATTTTGCGTCATTGTGGGTCATTTTTGACCCATTTTGGCCCATTTTGGGTCATTTTGTGCCCATTTTTGGGTCATTTTTGACCCATTTTGAGCACATTTTGGCCCATTTTGGGTCATTGTGGGTCATTTTTGACCCATTTTGGCCCATTTTGGCCCATTTTGAGCCCATGTTGGGTCATTTTTGACCCATTTTGACCCATTTTGGGTCATTTTGAGCCCATTTTGGCCCATTTTGGGTCATTTTTGACCCATTTTGTCCCATTTTGGGTCATTTTTGCCCCATTTTGGCCCGTCTGGGGTCATTTTGAGCCCATTTTGGGTCATTTTTGACCCATTTTGGCCCATTTATGGTCATTTGGAGCCCATTTTGGTCCACTTTTGGGTCATTTTGGGTCATTTTTGACCCATTTTGGCCCATTTTGGGCCCCTTTTGGGTCATTTTGGGTCATTTTGAGCCCATTTTGGCCCATGTTGGGTCATTTTTGGTGATTTTGTGCCCAATTTTTCGTCATTTTTGACCCATTTTGGCCCATTTTTGTCATTTTGGGTCCTTTTGGGCCCCTTTTGGGTCATTTTTGACGCATTTTGAGCCCATTTTGGGTGATTTTGGGTCATTTTTGACCCATTTTTGACTCATTTTGGCCCATTTTGGGTCATTTTTGACCCATTTTGCCCCATTTTGAGCCCATTTTGGGTCATTTTGAGCCCTTTTGGGGACATTTTCGGTCATTTTCGAGCCATTTCGGGCCATTTTGGGCCCATTTTGGCTCATTTTGGGTCATTTTGGGCTCATTTTGGTTCATTTTTGTCCCATTTTGGGTCATTTTTGGTGATTTTGTGCCCATTTTTGGGTCATTTCTGACCCATTTGGGCCCAATTTGGGTCACTTTGGTCATTTTTGACCCATTTTGGCCCATTTTTGTTCATTTTTAGCCCATTGAGTGCATTTTGGGTCATTTTGGGTTATTTTTGGCCCATTTTGGATCATTTTGAGCCCATTTTGGGTCATTTTGAGCCCATTTTGCCCATTTTGGGTCATTTTGAGCCCATTTTGGGTCATTTTTGACCCATTTTGGGTCATTTTCGAGCCATTTTGGGTCATTTTGTGCCCATTTTGGGTCATTTTGAGCCCATTTTGGGTCATTTTTGACCCATTTTGGGTCATTTTGTGCCCATTTTGGGTCATTTTCGAGCCATTTTGGGTCATTTTGTGTCATTTTGAGCCCATTTTGGGTCATTTTTGAACCATTTTGGCCCATTTTGTGTCATTTTGAGCCCATATTGGGTCATTTTTGACCCATTTTGACCCATTTTGGGTCATTTTTGACCCATTTTGTCCCATTTTGGGTCATTTTTGACCCATTTTGCCCCATTTTGTGTCATTTTGAGCCCATATTGGGTCATTTTTGACCCATTTTGCCCCATTTTGCGTCATTTTGAGCCCATTTTGGCCCATATTGGGTCATTTTGAGCCCATTTTGGACCCGTTTTCCGTCATTTTGAGTCATTTTGAGCCCATTTTGGGTGATTTTGGTCATTTTTGACCCATTTTGCCCCATTTTGAGCCCATTTTGGCCCATTTTGTCCCATTTTGGGTCATTTTTGACCCATTTTGCCCCATTTTGGCTCATTTTTGCCCCATTTTGAGCCCATTTTTGGGTCCTTTTGGGCCCCTTTCCCCCCCCGCAGGTTGGTGGCGCTGCTGAGGGACTTCTGCGGGCCCCTGAGCGAGCAAAACGTGGGGGGAAACCTCGCGTTGGCGTCCGAGCTGCTGGAGGAGATGCTGGTGGGGGCGTTTAAACGGGTGGGGGCGTTTAAACGGGGTCTGGGGGCGTTTAAACGGGGTTTGGGGGGGTTTAAACGGGGTTTGGGGGGTTTAAACGGGGTCTGGGGGGGTTTAAAGGGGGTTTGGGGCGGTTTAAAGGGGTTTGGGGGGGTTTAAAGGGGTTTGGGGGCGTTTAAAGGGGGTTTGGGGGGGTTTAAAGGGGTTTGGGGGCGTTTAAAGGGGGTTTGGGGGGGTTTAAAGGGGTTTGGGGGCGTTTAAAGGGGGTTTGGGGGCGTTTAAAGGGGTTTGGGGGCGTTTAAAGGGGGTTTGGGGGCGTTTAAAGGGGTTTGGGGGCGTTTAAGGGGGTTTGGGGGCGTTTAAAGGGGTTTGGGGGCGTTTAAAGGGGTTTGGGGGCGTTTAAACGGGTGGGGGCGTTTAAACGGGGTCTGGGGGCGTTTAAACGGGGTTTGGGGGCGTTTAAACGGGGTTTGGGGGCGTTTAAACGGGGGTTGGGGGGGTTTAAAGGGGGTTTGGGGGCGTTTAAAGGGGTTGGGGGGGTTTAAAGGGGGTTTGGGGGGGTTTAAAGGGGGTTTGGGGGCGTTTAAAGGGGTTTGGGGGGTTTGGGGGCGTTTAAAGGGGGTTTGGGGGCGTTTAAAGGGGGTTTGGGGGGGTTAAAGGGGGCTTGGGGGGGTTAAAAGGGGGTTTAAAGGGGTTTGGGGGGTTTAAAGGGGGTTTGGGGGGGTTTAAAGGGGTCTGGGGGGGTTTCAAGGGGGTTTGGGGGCGTTTAAAGGGGGTTTGGGGGGGTTTAAAGGGGTTTGGGGGCGTTTAAACGGGGTTTGGGGGCGTTTAAACGGGGTTTGGGGGCGTTTAAAGGGGGTTTGGGGCGTTTAAACGGGGTTTGGGGGCGTTTAAACGGGGTTTGGGGGCGTTTAAACGGGGTTTGGGGGCGTTTAAACGGGGTTTGGGGCGTTTAAACGGGGTTTGGGGCGTTTAAACGGGGTGTGGGGCGTTTAAACGGGGTTTGGGGGGGTTTAAAGGGGGTTTGGGGGGTTTAAAGGGGGTTTAAACGGGGTTTGGGGGCGTTTAAAGGGGTTTGGGGGCGTTTAAAGGGGGTTTGGGGGCGTTTAAAGGGGTTTTGGGGGGTTTTTGGGGGGGTTTAAAGGGGGTTTGGGGGGGTTTAAACGGGGTTTGGGGGGTTTAAAGGGGTTTGGGGGGCGTTTAAAGTGGTTTGGGGGGGGTTTAAAGGGGTTTGGGGGCGTTTAAAGGGGGTTTGGGGGCGTTTAAAGGGGTTTGGGGGCGTTTAAACGGGGTTTGGGGGCGTTTAAACGGGGTTTGGGGGGGTTTAAAGGGGGTTTGGGGGCGTTTAAAGGGGTTTGGGGGCGTTTAAACGGGGTCTGGGGCGTTTAAAGGGGGTTTAAAACGGTTTGGGGGCGTTTAAAGGGGTTTGGGGGGGTTTAAAGGGGTTTGGGGGCGTTTAAAGGGGTTTGGGGGGGTTTAAAAGGGGTGTGGGGGCGTTTAAAAGGGGTTTGGGGGGGTTTAAAGGGGTTTGGGGGGTTTAAAGGGGTTTGGGGGGGTTTGGGGGCGTTTAAAGGGGGTTTGGGGGCGTTTAAAGGGGTTTGGGGGGGTTTAAAGGGGTTTGGGGGCGTTTAAACGGGGTTTGGGGGGTTTAAACGGGGTTTGGGGGCGTTTAAAGGGGGTTTGGGGGGTTTAAAGGGGTTTGGGGGCGTTTAAAGGGGGTTTGGGGGCGTTTAAAGGGGGTTTAAAGGGGTTTGGGGGCGTTTAAACGGGGTTTGGGGGGGTTTAAAGGGGTTTGGGGGGGTTTAAAGGGGTTTGGGGGGGTTTAAAGGGGTTTGGGGGGGTTTAAACGGGGTTTGGGGGGGTTTAAAGGGGGTCTGGGGCGTTTAAACGGGGTCTGGGGCGTTTAAAGGGGGTTTGGGGGCGTTTAAAGGGGGTTTGGGGGCGTTTAAAGGGGTTTGGGGGGGTTTAAACGGGGGCTGGGGGCGGTTAAAGGGGTTTGGGGGCGTTTAAAGGGGGTTTGGGGGCGTTTAAAGGGGTTTTGGGGCGTTTAAAGGGGGTTTGGGGGCGTTTAAAGGGGTTTGGGGGCGTTTAAAGGGGTTTGGGGGCGTTTAAACGGGGTTTGGGGGCGTTTAAAGGGGTTTGGGGGCGTTTAAAGGGGGTTTGGGGGGGTTTAAACGGGGTTTGGGGGCGTTTAAAGGGGGTTGGGGGCGTTTAAACGGGGTTTGGGGCGTTTAAAGGGGTTTGGGGGCGTTTAAATGGGGTTTGGGGGGGTTTAAAGGGGTTTGGGGGCGTTTAAACGGGGTTTGGGGGCGTTTAAACGGGGTTTGGGGGGGTTTAAAGGGGGTTTGGGGGCGTTTAAAGGGGTTTGGGGGGGTTTAAAGGGGTTTGGGGGGGTTTAAACGGGGTTTGGGGGGGTTTAAAGGGGTTTGGGGGCGTTTAAAGGGGTTTGGGGGGGTTTAAAGGGGGTTTGGGGGGTTTAAAGGGGTTTGGGGGCGTTTAAAGGGGTTTGGGGGGTTTAAAGGGGTTTGGGGGGGTTTAAAGGGGTTTGGGGGGGTTTAAACGGGGTTTGGGGGCGTTTAAAGGGGTTTGGGGGCGTTTAAAGGGGTTTGGGGGCGTTTAAACGGGGTTTGGGGGCGTTTAAAGGGGTTTGGGGGTTTGGGGGCGTTTAAAGGGGTTTGGGGGCGTTTAAAGGGGTTTGGGGGCGTTTAAAGGGGGTTTGGGGGGGGTTTAAAGGGGTTTGGGGGGGTTTAAAGGGGGTTTGGGGGGGTTTAAAGGGGTTTGGGGGGGTTTAAAGGGGTTTGGGGGCGTTTAAAGGGGGTTAAAAGGGGTTTGGGGGGGTTAAGAGGGGTTTGGGGGGGGGTTTGGGGGGGGGGGTTTGGGGGCGTTTAAAGGGGGTTTGGGGGGGTTTAAAGGGGTTTGGGGGCGTTTAAAAGGGGTTTGGGGGGGTTTAAAGGGGGTTTGGGGGGGTTTAAAGGGGGTTTGGGGGCGTTTAAACGGGGTTTGGGGGCGTTTAAAGGGGGTTTGGGGGGGTTTAAAGGGGGTTTGGGGGCGTTTAAAGGGGGTTTGGGGGGGTTTAAAGGGGGTTTGGGGGCGTTTAAAGGGGTTTGGGGGGGTTTAAAGGGGGTTTGGGGGCGTTTAAAGGGGTTTGGGGGCGTTTAAACGGGGTTTGGGGGGGTTTAAAGGGGGTTTGGCTCCATGTTCCCCTATGGGGGGTGCTGGGGGCCCCTCTTTGGGGTGACCCCCCCCCCCCCCGCCCCAAAGGACTATGGGTACATCCAGAGCACGGCCCCAGAGGTGCTGCGCAGCCTCACCCAGAGCCCCCCCGTGAGCCCCCCCCCCTTCAGCCTCCTGGACCTGGGCTCCATTGGGCTGGTGAGGGCGTGGGGGGGGCTCCAGTGCACCCCAATGCATCCCAATTACATCCTAATGCATCCCAATTACCCCCCAGTGCACCCCAATTACCCCCCAGTGCATCCCAGTGCATCCCAATGCATCCCAATGCAATCCCAGTGCATCCCAATGCATCCCAATTACCCCCCAGTGCATCCCAGTGCACCCCAATGCATCCCAATGCACCCCAATGCACCCCAATTACCCCCCAGTGCATCCCAATTGCCCCCCAGTGCATCCCAGTGCATCCCAATTACCCCCCAGTGCATCCCAGTGCATCCCAATTACATCCCAATGCACCCCAATTACCCCCCAGTGCATCCCAGTGCATCCCAGTGCAAACCAATTACCCCCCAGTGCATCCCAGTGCACCCTAATGCACCCCAATTACCCCCCAGTTCATCCCAATGCATCCCAATTACCCCCCAGTGCATCCCAATGCACCCCAATTACCCCCCAGTGCACCCCAATGCATCCCAATTACCCCCCAGTGCATCCCAGTGCACCCCAATGCACCCCAATGCATCCCAATGCATCCCAATGCACCCCTATTACCCCCCAGTGCATCCCAGTGCACCCCAATTACACCCCAGTGCATCCCAGTGCATCCCAATGCATCCCAGTGCATCCCAATTACATCCTAATGCATCCCAATTACCCCCCAGTGCACCCCAATTACCCCCCAGTGCATCCCAGTGCATCCCAATGCATCCCAATGCAATCCCAGTGCACCCCAATGCATCCCAATTACCCCCCAGTGCATCCCAGTGCACCCCAATGCATCCCAATGCACCCCAATGCACCCCAATTACCCCCCAGTTCATCCCAGTGCATCCCAATTACCCCCCAGTGCATCCCAGTACGTCCCAGTATATCCCAGTCCTTTCCCAGCATCCCCCAGTACATTCCCAGTGCACCCCGTGCCTCCCAATCCCATCCCCATCCCATCCCCATTCCCGTTCCCATCCGCGTTCCCGTTCCCGTTCCCCTCCCATTCCCGTTCCCGTTGTTCCCATTCCCGTTGTTCCCATTCCCGTTGTTCCTGTTCCGTTCCCGTTGTTCCCGTTCCCGTTGTTCCCGTTCCCGTTGTTCCCGTTCCGTTCCCATTGTTCCCGTTGTTCCCGTTGTTCCCATTCCCGTTGTTCCCATTCCCGTTGTTCCCATTCCCGTTGTTCCCGTTCCGTTCCCGTTGTTCCCGTTCCCGTTGTTCCCGTTCCGTTCCCATTGTTCCCGTTGTTCCCGTTGTTCCCATTCCCGTTGTTCCCGTTCCGTTCCCATTGTTCCCGTTGTTCCCATTGTTCCCGTACCCATTGTTCCCATTGTTCCCGTACCCATTGTTCCCGTTGTTCCCGTTGTTCCCATTCCCGTTGTTCCCATTCCCGTTGTTCCCGTTCCGTTCCCGTTGTTCCCGTTCCCGTTGTTCCCGTTCCGTTCCCATTGTTCCCGTTGTTCCCGTTGTTCCCATTCCCGTTGTTCCCATTCCCGTTGTTCCCGTTCCGTTCCCGTTGTTCCCGTTCCCGTTGTTCCCGTTCCGTTCCCATTGTTCCCGTTGTTCCCGTTGTTCCCATTCCCGTTGTTCCCGTTCTGTTCCCGTTGTTCCCATTCCATTCCCGCTGTTCCCATTCCTGTTGTTCCCGTTCCTGTTGTTCCCGTTCCATTCCCGTTGTTCCCATTGTTCCCATTGTTCCCGTACCCATTGTTCCCGTTGTTCCCATTCCCATTCCTGTTCCCATTGTTCCCATTCCATTCCCATTGTTCCCATTGTTCCCATTGTTCCCATCGTTCCCATCGTTCCCATTCCATTCCCATTGTTCCCATTGTTCCCATTGTTCCCATTGTTCCCATCGTTCCCATTGTTCCCATTGTTCCCATTGTTCCCATCGTTCCCATCGTTCCCATTGTTCCCATCGTTCCCATTGTTCCCATCGTTCCCATCGTTCCCATTGTTCCCATCGTTCCCATCGTTCCCATCGTTCCCATCGTCCCCATCGTTCCCATCGTTCCCATCGTTCCCATCGTTCCCATCGTTCCCATCGTTCCCATTGTTCCCATTGTTCCCATTGTTCCCATCGTTCCCATCGTTCCCATTCCATTCCCATTCCATTCCCATTGTTCCCATCATTCCCATCGTTCCCATTGTTCCTGTACCCATTGTTCCCGTTGTTCCCGTTCCCATTCCCGTTCCCATTGTTCCCATTGTTCCCATTGTTCCCATTGTTCCCATCGTTCCCATCGTTCCCATTGTTCCCATCGTTCCCATCGTTCCCATTCCCATTGTTCCCATTGTTCCCATTGTTCCCATTGTTCCCATCGTTCCCATTGTTCCCATTGTTCCCATCATTCCCATCGTTCCCATTGTTCCCATTGTTCCCATCGTTCCCATCGTTCCCATCGTTCCCATCGTTCCCATCGTTCCCATTGTTCCCATTGTTCCCATCGTTCCCATCGTTCCCATTCCATTCCCATCATTCCCATCGTTCCCATCGTTCCCATCGTTCCCATCGTTCCCATTGTTCCCATCGTTCCCATCGTCCCCATTGTTCCCATCGTTCCCATCGTTCCCATCCCATCGTTCCCATTGTTCCCATCGTTCCCATTGTTCCCATTGTTCCCATCGTTCCCATCGTTCCCATCGTTCCCATCGTTCCCATCGTTCCCATCGTTCCCATTGTTCCCATTCCCATTGTTCCCATCGTTCCCATCGTTCCCATCGTTCCCATTGTTCCCATCGTTCCCATTGTTCCCATTGTTCCCATCGTTCCCATTGTTCCCATTGTTCCCATCGTTCCCATCGTTCCCATCGTTCCCATCGTTCCCATCGTTCCCATTGTTCCCATCGTTCCCATCATTCCCATTGTTCCCATTGTTCCCATTGTTCCCATCATTCCCATTGTTCCCATTGTTCCCATTGTTCCCATCGTTCCCATCGTTCCCATCGTTCCCATCGTTCCCATTGTTCCCATTGTTCCCATCGTTCCCATCGTTCCCATTGTTCCCATCGTTCCCATTGTTCCCATCGTTCCCATTGTTCCCATTGTTCCCATCGTTCCCATCGTTCCCATTGTTCCCATTGTTCCCATCGTTCCCATTGTTCCCATCGTTCCCATTGTTCCCATTGTTCCCATTCCATTCCCATCGTTCCCATCGTTCCCATCGTTCCCATTGTTCCCATCGTTCCCATTCCATTCCCATTGTTCCCATTGTTCCCATCGTTCCCATTATTCCCATTGTTCCCATCGTTCCCATCGTTCCCATCGTTCCCATTGTTCCCATCGTTCCCATCGTTCCCATTGTTCCCATTCCATTCCCATCGTTCCCATTGTTCCCATCGTTCCCATTGTTCCCATTGTTCCCATTGTTCCCATCGTTCCCATTCCATTCCCATCGTTCCCATCGTTCCCATTGTTCCCATTCCATTCCCATTGTTCCCATCGTTCCCATCGTTCCCATTGTTCCCATTGTTCCCATCGTTCCCATTGTTCCCATTGTTCCCATTGTTCCCATTGTTACCATCGTTCCCATTGTTCCCATTCCCATCGTTCCCATTGTTCCCATTGTTCCCATTGTTCCCATCGTTCCCATTGTTCCCATCGTTCCCATTGTTCCCATCGTTCCCATTGTTCCCATTGTTCCCATTCCCATTGTTCCCATTCCATTCCCATCGTTCCCATTGTTCCCATCATTCCCATTGTTCCCATTGTTCCCATCGTTCCCATTGTTCCCATTCCATTCCCATCGTTCCCATCGTTCCCATCGTTCCCATCGTTCCCATCGTTCCCATCGTTCCCATTCCATTCCCATTGTTCCCATCGTTCCCATTGTTCCCATTGTTCCCATCGTTCCCATTGTTCCCATTCCCATTCCCATCGTTCCCATCGTTCCCATCGTTCCCATTGTTCCCATTGTTCCCATTGTTCCCATTGTTCCCATCGTTCCCATTGTTCCCATCATTCCCATTGTTCCCATCGTTCCCATTCCATTCCCATTGTTCCCATTGTTCCCATTGTTCCCATTCCCATTCCCATCGTTCCCATCGTTCCCATTCCCATCGTTCCCGTTATTCCCATCCCATTCCCATCGCCATTCCCGTTGTTCCCGTTGCAGTTCGGGGCGGACACGCAGCGTTCCAAGGTGGCTCCGGGCTCGGCGGCCACGAGGCCCCTGGGGGTGGCCCGGGGGGAGCAGGTGAGTGACCCCCCCCCTGCCCCATAGCCAATGGATCCCAATGGATCCCAATGGACCCCAATGGATCCCAGTGGATCCCAATGGATCCCAGTGGATCCCAGTGCGCCCCAATGGATCCCAGTGCGTCCCAGTGGATCCCAGTGCATCCCAATGGATCCCAGTGCGTCCCAATGGATCCCAGTGCATCCCAATGGATCCCAGTGCATCCCAATGGATCCCAGTGCATCCCAATGGATCCCAGTGCATCCCAATGGATCCCAATGGATCCCAATGGAACCCAATGCATCCCAGTGCATCCCAATGGATCCCAAATGGATCCCAGTGCATCCCGGTGCATCCCAATGGATCCCAATGGATCCCAGTGCATCCCAATGGATCCCAGTGCATCCCAATGGATCCCAATGGATCCCAGTGCATCCCAGTGCATCCCAATGGATCCCAGTGCATCCCAATGGATCCCAATGGATCCCAGTGCATCCCGGTGCATCCCAATGGATCCCAATGGATCCCAGTGCATCCCAATGGATCCCAGTGCATCCCAATGGATCCCAAGGAGTCCCAATGCATCCCAATGGATCCCAGTGCATCCCAATGGATCCCAGTGCGTCCCAATGGATCCCAGTGCATCCCAATGCATCCCAATGGATCCCAATGGCTCCCAGTGCATCCCAATGGATCCCAGTGCATCCCAATGCATCCCAATGGATCCCAGTGCATCCCAATGGATCCCAGTGCATCCCAATGGATCCCAATGGATCCCAGTGCATCCCAGTGCATCCCCCTGCAACATCAATGCATCCCATTATATCCCAGTCCCATCCCATTATATCCCAGTTCCATCCCAGTCCATCCCAGTCCCATCCCAGTCCCATCCCAGTCCATCCCAATGCATCCCAATGCATCCCATTATATCCCAGTTCCATCCCATTATATCCCTGTTCAATCCCAGTCCCATCCCATTCCATCCCAGTCCATCCCAGTCCATCCCAATCCCATCCCAGTTCCATCCCAATCCCATCCCAGTCCATCCCAGTCCATCCCAGTTCCATCCCAGTTCCATCCCATTCCATCCCAGTCCATCCCATTCCCATCCCAGTCCATCCCAGTTCCATCCCATTCCATCCCAATCCCATCCCAGTTCCATCCCAGTCCATCCCAGTTCCATCCCAGTTCCATCCCATTCCATCCCAATCCATCCCAGTCCATCCCAGTCCATCCCATCCATCCCAGTCCATCCCAGTCCATCCCAATCCATCCCAGTCCATCCCAGTCCATCCCATCCATCCCAGTCCATCCCAGTCCATCCCATCCATCCCAGTCCATCCCAGTCCATCCCAGTCCATCCCATCATGGGGTTCAGTGCGTCCCATCCATCCCAGTCCATCCCAGTGCATCCCAGTCCATCCCATCATGGGGTTCAGTGCGTCCCATCCATCCCAGTCCATCCCAATCCATCCCAGTCCATCCCAATCCATCCCAGTCCATCCCAGTCCATCCCATCCATCCCAATCCATCCCAGTCCATCCCAGTTCCATCCCATTCCATCCCAATCCCATCCCAGTCCATCCCAGTTCCATCCCATTCCATCCCAGTCCATCCCAGTCCATCCCATTCCATCCCAGTTCCATCCCAGTCCATCCCAGCCCATCCCAGTCCATCCCATTCCATCCCAGTTCCATCCCAGTCCATCCCAATCCATCCCAGTTCCATCCCAGTCCATCCCAGCCCATCCCAGTCCATCCCAATTCCAACCCAGTCCATCCCATTCCATCCCAGTTCCATCCCATTCCATCCCAGTCCATCCCATTCCATCCCAGTCCATCCCAGTCCATCCCATCCCAGTCCATCCCATTCCATCCCATTCCATCCCATTCCATCCCAGTCCATCCCAGTCCATCCCAGTCCATCCCAGTCCATCCCATTCCATCCCAGTCCATCCCATTCCATCCCAGTCCATCCCAGTCCATCCCATTCCATCCCAGTCCATCCCAGTCCATCCCATTCCATCCCAGTTCCATCCCAGTCCATTCCATCCCATTCCATCCCATTCCATCCCAGTTCCATCCCATTCCATCCCAGTTCCATCCCATTCCATCCCATTCCATCCCAGTTCC
>NW_026913000.1:0-15257 GCF_034315485.1 Pezoporus occidentalis
GAGACCAGCTGAGAATTTGGATTCAAATGGACTTTTAGGTATGAAACCGAGCAGAGACGGCAATGATGGTGACACCGTTGCAAAGCAGCCTGTGTGTGAAGAGGCCCAGCACTAGCTTTCCCTGCTGGTTCTTCTGCTGTGGGAGCAGATGCCACTGTTCTTTCTGTGCTGACAGTGGAAGAGGCCCAGCATTTGCTTTCCCTGCTGGTTCTTCTGCTGTGGGAGCAGATGCCACTGTTCATTCTGCGCTGACTGTGTTGCTGCGCAGCAGAGAGCAGGCTCTGGACTGATTCCATTCAAATGCTTTTCCTGTATGAAAGTGAGCAGTGAAAGCAACGATGGATGCACCAATGTAAAGGTGATTGTGTGCTGAACAGGTCCAGCACCAGCTTTCCCTCCTGGCTCTTCTGCCTTGGGAGCAGAGGCCAAACGTTCGTGCTGTACTCACTGGGCTGCCTGCAGCTGAGAGCCACCAGCTGAGAATTTGGATTCAAATGGACTTTTAGGTATGAAACCGAGGAGAGACTGCAATGATGGTGACACCGTTGCAAAGCAGCCTGTGTGCTGAAGAGGCCCAGCACCAGCTTTCCCTGCTGGTTCTTCTGCTGTGAGAGCAGATGCCACTGTTCATTCTGTGCTGACTGTGTTGCTGCGCAGCAGAGAGCAGGCTCTGGACTGATTCCATTCAAATGCTTTTCCTGTATGAAAGGGAGCAGTGAAAGCAACGATGGATGCACCAATGTAAAGGTGATTGTGTGCTGAACAGGTCCAGCACAAGCTTTCAATCCTGACACTTCTGCTGTGGAACCAGAGGCAGTGAAAGCAAAATGCACCAATGTAAAGGTGATTGTGTTCAGGTGCTGTACTCACTGGGCTGCCTGCAGCTGGGAGAGCGACCAGCTGAGAATTTGCATTCAAATGGAGTTTTAGGTATGAAACCGAGGAGAGACTGCAATGATGGTGACACCGTTGCAAAGCAGCCTGTGTGCTGAAGAGGCCCAGCATTAGCTTTCCCTGCTGGTTCTTCTGCTGTGGGAGCAGATGCCACTGTTCATTCTGCGCTGACTGTGTTGCTGCGCAGCAGAGAGCAGGCTCTGAACTGATTCCATTCAAATGCTTTTCCTGTATGAAAGGGAGCAGTGAAAGCAACGATGGATGCACCAATGTAAAGGTGATTGTGTGCTGAACAGGTCCAGCACAAGCTTTCAATCCTGGCTCTTCTGCTGTGGGAGCAGAGGCCAAACGTTCGTGCTGTACTCACTGTGCTGCTGGGCAGCTGAAAGCGACCAGCTGAGAATTTGGATTCAAATGGACTTTTAGGTATGAAACCGAGGAGAGACTGCAATGATGGTGACACCGTTGCAAAGCAGCCTGTGTGCTGAAGAGGCCCAGCATTAGCTTTCCCTGCTGGTTCTTCTGCTGTGGGAGCAGATGCCACTGTTCATTCTGCGCTGACTGTGTTGCTGCGCAGCAGAGAGCAGGCTCTGGACTGATTCCATTCAAATGCTTTTCCTGTATGAAAGTGAGCAGTGAAAGCAACGATGGATGCACCAATGTAAAGGTGATTGTGTGCTGAACAGGTCCAACACAAGCTTTCCCTCCTGGCTCTTCTGCTGTGGGAGCAGAAGCCAAACGTTCGTGCTGTACTCACTGTGCTGCCTGCAGCTGAGAGCGACCAGCTGAGAATTTGGATTCAAATGGACTTTTAGGTATGAAACCGAGGAGAGACTGCAATGATGGTGACACCGTTGCAAAGCAGCCTGTGTGCTGAAGAGGCCCAGCATTAGCTTTCCCTGCTGGTTCTTCTGCTGTGGGAGCAGATGCCACTGTTCATTCTGCGCTGACTGTGTTGCTGCGCAGCAGAGAGCAGGCTCTGGACTGATTCCATTCAAATGCTTTTCCTGTATGAAAGTGAGCAGTGAAAGCAACGATGGATGCACCAATGTAAAGGTGATTGTGTGCTGAACAGGTCCAGCACCAGCTTTCCCTCCTGGCTCTTCTGCTGTGGGAGCAGAGGCCAAACGTTCGTGCTGTACTCACTGTGCTGCCTGCAGCTGAGAGAGACCAGCTGAGAATTTGGATTCAAATGGAGTTTTAGGTATGAAACCGAGGAGAGACTGCAATGATGGTGACACCGTTGCAAAGCAGCCTGTGTGCTGAAGAGGCCCAGCACCAGCTTTCCCTGCTGGTTCTTCTGCTGTGGGAGCAGATGCCACTGTTCATTCTGTGCTGTGTTGCTGCGCAGCAGAGAGCAGGCTCTGAACTGATTCCATTCAAATGCTTTTCCTGTATGAAAGTGAGCAGTGAAAGCAACGATGGATGCACCAATGTAAAGGTGATTGTGTGCTGAATACGTCCAGCACAAGCTTTCAATCCTGGCTCTTCTGCTGTGGGAGCAGAAGCCAAACGTTCGTGCTGTACTCACTGGGCTGCTGGGCTGCTGAAAGCGACCACCTGAGAATTTGGATTCAAATGGACTTTTAGGTATGAAACCGAGGAGAGACTGCAATGATGGTGACACCGTTGCAAAGCAGCCTGTGTGCTGAAGAGGCCCAGCATTAGCTTTCCCTGCTGGTTCTTCTGCTGTGGGAGCAGATGCCACTGTTCATTCTGCGCTGACTGTGTTGCTGCGCAGCAGAGAGCAGGCTCTGAACTGATTCCATTCAAATGCTTTTCCTGTAGGAAAGTGAGCAGTGAAAGCAACGACGGATGCACCAATGTAAAGGTGATTGTGTGCTGAACAGGTCCAGCACCAGCTTTCCCTCCTGGCTCTTCTGCTGTGGGAGCAGAGGCCAAACGTTCGTGCTGTACTCACTGTGCTGCTGGGCAGCTGAAAGCGACCAGCTGAGAATTTGGATTCAAATGGACTTTTAGGTATAAAACCGAGGAGAGACTGCAATGATGGTGACACCGTTGCAAAGCAGCCTGTGTGCTGAAGAGGCCCAGCACTAGCTTTCCCTGCTGGTTCTTCTGCTGTGGGAGCAGATGCCACTGTTCATTCTGTGCTGACTGTGTTGCTGCGCAGCAGAGAGCAGGCTCTGGACTGATTCCATTCAAATGATTTTCCTGTATGAAAGGGAGCAGTGAAAGCAACGATGGATGCACCGATGTGAAAGTGACTGTGTGCTGAACAGGTCCAACACCAGCTTTCCCTCCTGGCTCTTCTGCTGTGGGAGCAGAGGCCAAACGTTCGTGCTGTACTCACTGGGCTGCTGGGCAGCTGAAAGCGACCAGCTGAGAATTTGGATTCAAATGGACTTTTAGGTATGAAACCGAGGAGAGACTGCAATGATGGTGACACCGTTGCAAAGCAGCCTGTGTGCTGAAGAGGCCCAGCACCAGCTTTCCCTGCTGGTTCTTCTGCTGTGGGAGCAGATGCCACTGTTCTTTCTGTGCTGTGTTCCTGCCAGCAGAGAGCAGGCTCTGAACTGATTCCATTCAAATGATTTTCCTGTATGAAAGGGAGCAGTGAAAGCAACGATGGATGCACCAATGTAAAGGTGATTGTGTGCTGAACAGGTCCAGCACCAGCTTTCAATCCTGACACTTCTGCTGTGGGAGCAGAGGCCAAACGTTCGTGCTGTACTCCCTCTGCTTCCTGAAGCTGAGAGCGACCACCTGAGAATTTGGATTCAAATGGACTTTTAGGTATGAAACCGAGGAGAGACTGCAATGATGGTGACACCGTTGCAAAGCAGCCTGTGTGCTGAAGAGGCCCAGCATTTGCTTTCCCTGCTGGTTCTTCTGCTGTGGGAGCAGATGCCACTGTTCATTCTGCGCTGACTGTGTTGCTGCGCAGCAGAGAGCAGGCTCTGGACTGATTCCATTCAAATGCTTTTCCTGTATGAAAGTGAGCAGTGAAAGCAACGATGGATGCACCAATGTAAAGGTGATTGTGTGCTGAACAGGTCCAGCACCAGCTTTCCCTCCTGGCTCTTCTGCTGTGGGAGCAGAGGCCAAACGTTCGTGCTGTACTCACTGGGCTGCCTGCAGCTGAGAGAGACCAGCTGAGAATTTGGATTCAAATGGACTTTTAGGTATGAAACCGAGGAGAGACTGCAATGATGGTGACACCGTTGCAAAGCAGCCTGTGTGCTGAAGAGGCCCAGCACCAGCTTTCCCTGCTGGTTCTTCTGCTGTGGGAGCAGATGGCGCTGACTGTGTTGCTGCGCAGCAGAGAGCAGGCTCGGGACTGATTCCATTCAAATGCTTTTCCTGTATGAAAGGGAGCAGTGAAAGCAACGATGGATGCACCAATGTAAAGGTGATTGTGTGCTGAACAGGTCCAGCACCAGCTTTCCTCCTGGCTCTTCTGCTGTGGGAGCAGAGGCCAAACGTTCGTGCTGTACTCACTGGGCTGCCTGCAGCTGAAGCGACCAGCTGAGAATTTGGATTCAAATGGACTTTTAGGTATGAAACCGAGGAGAGACTGCAATGATGGTGACACCGTTGCAAAGCAGCCTGTGTGCTGAAGAGGCCCAGCACCAGCTTTCCCTGCTGGTTCTTCTGCTGTGGGAGCAGATGCCACTGTTCATTCTGCGCTGACTGTGTTGCTGCGCAGCAGAGAGCAGGCTCTGAACTGATTCCATTCAAATGCTTTTCCTGTATGAAAGGGAGCAGTGAAAGCAACGATGGATGCACCAATGTAAAGGTGATTGTGTGCTGAACAGGTCCAGCACCAGCTTTCAATCCTGACACTTCTGCTGTGGGAGCAGAGGCCAAACGTTCGTGCTGTACTCACTGTGCTGCTGGGCAGCTGAAAGCGACCAGCTGAGAATTTGGATTCAAATGGACTTTTAGGTATGAAACCGAGGAGAGACTGCAATGATGGTGACACCGTTGCAAAGCAGCCTGTGTGCTGAAGAGGCCCAGCATTAGCTTTCCCTGCTGGTTCTTCTGCTGTGGGAGCAGATGCCACTGTTCATTCTGCTGCTGACTGTGTTGCTGCGCAGCAGAGAGCAGGCTCTGAACTGATTCCATTCAAATGCTTTTCCTGTATGAAAGGGAGCAGTGAAAGCAACGATGGATGCACCAATGTAAAGGTGATTGTGTGCTGAACAGGTCCAGCACCAGCTTTCCCTCCTGGCTCTTCTGCTGTGGGAGCAGAGGCCAAACGTTCGTGCTGTACTCACTGGGCTGCCTGCAGCTGAGAGCGACCAGCTGAGAATTTGGTGAGAGCAGATGCCACTGTTCATTCTGTGCTGACTGTGTTGCTGCGCAGCAGAGAGCAGGCTCTGAACTGATTCCATTCAAATGCTTTTCCTGTATGAAAGGGAGCAGTGAAAGCAACGATGGATGCACCAATGTAAAGGTGATTGTGTGCTGAACAGGTCCAGCACAAGCTTTCAATCCTGACACTTCTGCTGTGGAAGCAGAGGCCAAACGTTCTTGCTGTACTCACTGGGCTGCCTGCAGCTGAGAGCGACCAGCTGAGAATTTGCATTCAAATGGAGTTTTAGGTATGAAACCGAGGAGAGACTGCAATGATGGTGACACCGTTGCAAAGCAGCCTGTGTGCTGAAGAGGCCCAGCATTCGCTTTCCCTGCTGGTTCTTCTGCTGTGTGAGGAGATGCCACTGTTCTTTCTGTGCTGACTGTGTTGCTGCCAGCAGATTAGGCTCTGAACTGATTCCATTCAAATGATTTTCCTGTATGAAAGGGAGCAGTGAAAGCAACGATGGATGCACCAATGTAAAGGTGATTGTGTGCTGAACAGGTCCAGCACAAGCTTTCAATCCTGGCTCTTCTGCTGTGGGAGCAGAAGCCAAACGTTCGTGCTGTACTCACTGTGCTGCTGGGCAGCTGAAAGCGACCAGCTGAGAATTTGGATTCAAATGGAGTTTTAGGTATGAAACCGAGGAGAGACTGCAATGATGGTGACACCGTTGCAAAGCAGCCTGTGTGCTGAAGAGGCCCAGCATTAGCTTTCCCTGCTGGTTCTTCTGCTGTGGGAGCAGATGCCACTGTTCATTCTGCGCTGACTGTGTTGCTGCGCAGCAGAGAGCAGGCTCTGGACTGATTCCATTCAAATGCTTTTCCTGTAGGAAAGTGAACAGTGAAAGCAACGATGGATGCACCAATGTAAAGGTGATTGTGTGCTGAACAGGTCCAGCACAAGCTTTCCCTCCTGGCTCTTCTGCTGTGGGAGCAGAAGCCAAACGTTCGTGCTGTACTCACTGTGCTGCTGGGCAGCTGAAAGCGACCAGCTGAGAATTTGGATTCAAATGGACTTTTAGGTATGAAACCGAGGAGAGACTGCAATGATGGTGACACCGTTGCAAAGCAGCCTGTGTGCTGAAGAGGCCCAGCATTAGCTTTCCCTGCTGGTTCTTCTGCTGTGGGAGCAGATGCCACTGTTCATTCCGCGCTGACTGTGTTACTGCGCAGCAGAGAGCAGGCTCTGGACTGATTCCATTCAAATGCTTTTCCTGTATGAAAGTGAGCAGTGAAAGCAACAATGGATGCACCAATGTAAAGGTGATTGTGTGCTGAACAGGTCCAGCACCAGCTTTCCCTCCTGGCTCTTCTGCTGTGGGAGCAGAGGCCAAACGTTCGTGCTGTACTCACTGGGCTGCCTGCAGCTGAGAGTGACCAGCTGAGAATTTGGATTCAAATGGACTTTTAGGTATAAAACCGAGGAGAGACTGCAATGATGGTGACACCGTTGCAAAGCAGCCTGTGTGCTGAAGAGGCCCAGCATTAGCTTTCCCTGCTGGTTCTTCTGCTGTGGGAGCAGATGCCACTGTTCATTCTGCGCTGACTGTGTTGCTGCGCAGCAGAGAGCAGGCTCTGGACTGATTCCATTCAAATGCTTTTCCTGTATGAAAGTGAGCAGTGAAAGCAACGATGGATGCACCAATGTAAAGGTGATTGTGTGCTGAACAGGTCCAGCACCAGCTTTCCCTCCTGGCTCTTCTGCTGTGGGAGCAGAGGCCAAACGTTCGTGCTGTACTCACTGGGCTGCTGGGCAGCTCAAAGCGACCACCTGAGAATTTGGATTCAAATGGACTTTTAGGTATGAAACCGAGGAGAGACTGCAATGATGGTGACACCGTTGCAAAGCAGCCTGTGTGCTGAAGAGGCCCAGCATTCGCTTTCCCTGCTGGTTCTTCTGCTGTGGGAGCAGATGCCACTGTTCATTCTGCGCTGACTGTGTTGCTGCGCAGCAGAGAGCAGGCTCTGGACTGATTCCATTCAAATGCTTTTCCTGTATGAAAGTGAGCAGTGAAAGCAACGATGGATGCACCAATGTAAAGGTGATTGTGTGCTGAACAGGTCCAGCACCAGCTTTCCCTCCTGGCTCTTCTGCTGTGGGAGCAGAGGCCAAACATTCGTGCTGTACTCACTGTGCTGCCTGCAGCTGAGAGCGACCAGCTGAGAATTTGGATTCAAATGGACTTTTAGGTATGAAACCGAGGAGAGACTGCAATGATGGTGACACCGTTGCAAAGCAGCCTGTGTGCTGAAGAGGCCCAGCACTAGCTTTCCCTGCTGGTTCTTCTGCTGTGGGAGCAGATGCCACTGTTCTTTCTGTGCTGTGTTCCTGCCAGCAGAGAGCAGGCTCTGAACTGATTCCATTCAAATGATTTTCTCGTATGAAAGGGAGCAGTGAAAGCAACGATGGATGCACCAATGTAAAGGTGATTGTGTGCTGAACAGGTCCAGCACCAGCTTTCAATCCTGACACTTCTGCTGTGGGAGCAGAGGCCAAACGTTCGTGCTGTACTCACTGGGCTGCCTGCAGCTGAGAGAGACCAGCTGAGAATTTGGATTCAAATGGAGTTTTAGGTATGAAACCGAGGAGAGACTGCAATGATGGTGACACCGTTGCAAAGCAGCCTGTGTGCTGAAGAGGCCCAGCACCAGCTTTCCCTGCTGGTTCTTCTGCTGTGAGAGCAGATGCCACTGTTCATTCTGTGCTGACTGTGTTGCTGCGCAGCAGAGAGCAGGCTCTGAACTGATTCCATTCAAATGCTTTTCCTGTATGAAAGGGAGCAGTGAAAGCAACGATGGATGCACCAATGTAAAGGTGATTGTGTGCTGAACAGGTCCAGCACAAGCTTTCAATCCTGACACTTCTGCTGTGGAAGCAGAGGCCAAACGTTCTTGCTGTACTCACTGGGCTGCCTGCAGCTGAGAGCGACCAGCTGAGAATTTGCATTCAAATGGAGTTTTAGGTATGAAACCGAGGAGAGACTGCAATGATGGTGACACCGTTGCAAAGCAGCCTGTGTGCTGAAGAGGCCCAGCATTCGCTTTCCCTGCTGGTTCTTCTGCTGTGGGAGCAGATGCCACTGTTCATTCTGCGCTGACTGTGTTGCTGCGCAGCAGAGAGCAGGCTCTGAACTGATTCCATTCAAATGATTTTCCTGTATGAAAGGGAGCAGTGAAAGCAACGATGGATGCACCAATGTAAAGGTGATTGTGTGCTGAACAGGTCCAGCACAAGCTTTCAATCCTGGCTCTTCTGCTGTGGGAGCAGAAGCCAAACGTTCGTGCTGTACTCACTGTGCTGCTGGGCAGCTGAAAGCGACCAGCTGAGAATTTGGATTCAAATGGACTTTTAGGTATGAAACCGAGGAGAGACTGCAATGATGGTGACACCGTTGCAAAGCAGCCTGTGTGCTGAAGAGGCCCAGCATTAGCTTTCCCTGCTGGTTCTTCTGCTGTGGGAGCAGATGCCACTGTTCATTCTGCGCTGACTGTGTTGCTGCGCAGCAGAGAGCAGGCTCTGGACTGATTCCATTCAAATGCTTTTCCTGTATGAAAGGGAGCAGTGAAAGCAACGATGGATGCACCAATGTAAAGGTGATTGTGTGCTGAACAGGTCCAGCACCAGCTTTCCCTCCTGGCTCTTCTGCTGTGGGAGCAGAGGCCAAACGTTCGTGCTGTACTCACTGTGCTGCTGGGCAGCTGACGCGACCAGCTGAGAATTTGGATTCAAATGGACTTTTAGGTATGAAACCGAGGAGAGACTGCAATGATGGTGACACCGTTGCAAAGCAGCCTGTGTGCTGAAGAGGCCCAGCATTAGCTTTCCCTGCTGGTTCTTCTGCTGTGGGAGCAGATGCCACTGTTCATTCTGCGCTGACTGTGTTGCTGCGCAGCAGAGAGCAGGCTCTGGACTGATTCCATTCAAATGCTTTTCCTGTATGAAAGTGAGCAGTGAAAGCAACGATGGATGCACCAATGTAAAGGTGATTGTGTGCTGAACAGGTCCAGCACCAGCTTTCCCTCCTGGCTCTTCTGCTGTGGGAGCAGAAGCCAAACGTTCGTGCTGTACTCACTGTGCTGCCTGCAGCTGAGAGCGACCAGCTGAGAATTTGGATTCAAATGGACTTTTAGGTATGAAACCGAGGAGAGACTGCAATGATGGTGACACCGTTGCAAAGCAGCCTGTGTGCTGAAGAGGCCCAGCACTAGCTTTCCCTGCTGGTTCTTCTGCTGTGGGAGCAGATGCCACTGTTCATTCTGCGCTGACTGTGTTGCTGCGCAGCAGAGAGCAGGCTCTGAACTGATTCCATTCAAATGCTTTTCCTGTATGAAAGGGAGCAGTGAAAGCAACGATGGATGCACCAATGTAAAGGTGATTGTGTGCTGAACAGGTCCAGCACCAGCTTTCAATCCTGACACTTCTGCTGTGGGAGCAGAGGCCAAACGTTCGTGCTGTACTCACTGTGCTGCTGGGCAGCTGAGAGCGACCAGCTGAGAATTTGGATTCAAATGGACTTTTAGGTATGAAACCGAGGAGAGACTGCAATGATGGTGACACCGTTGCAAAGCAGCCTGTGTGCTGAAGAGGCCCAGCATTAGCTTTCCCTGCTGGTTCTTCTGCTGTGGGAGCAGATGCCACTGTTCATTCTGCGCTGACTGTGTTGCTGCGCAGCAGAGAGCAGGCTCTGGACTGATTCCATTCAAATGCTTTTCCTGTATGAAAGTGAGCAGTGAAAGCAACGATGGATGCACCAATGTAAAGGTGATTGTGTGCTGAACAGGTCCAGCACCAGCTTTCAATCCTGGCTCTTCTGCTGTGGGAGCAGAAGCCAAACGTTCGTGCTGTACTCACTGTGCTGCCTGCAGCTGAGAGCGACCAGCTGAGAATTTGGATTCAAATGGACTTTTAGGTATGAAACCGAGGAGAGACTGCAATGATGGTGACACCGTTGCAAAGCAGCCTGTGTGCTGAAGAGGCCCAGCATTAGCTTTCCCTGCTGGTTCTTCTGCTGTGGGAGCAGATGCCACTGTTCATTCTGCGCTGACTGTGTTGCTGCGCAGCAGAGAGCAGGCTCTGAACTGATTCCATTCAAATGCTTTTCCTGTATGAAAGTGAGCAGTGAAAGCAACGATGGATGCACCAATGTAAAGGTGATTGTGTGCTGAACAGGTCCAGCACCAGCTTTCCCTCCTGGCTCTTCTGCTGTGGGAGCAGAGGCCAAACGTTCGTGCTGTACTCACTGTGCTGCCTGCAGCTGAGAGCGACCAGCTGAGAATTTGGATTCAAATGGAGTTTTAGGTATGAAACCGAGGAGAGACTGCAATGATGGTGACACCGTTGCAAAGCAGCCTGTGTGCTGAAGAGGCCCAGCACTAGCTTTCCCTGCTGGTTCTTCTGCTGTGGGAGCAGATGCCACTGTTCATTCTGTGCTGACTGTGTTGCTGCGCAGCAGAGAGCAGGCTCTGAACTGATTCCATTCAAATGCTTTTCCTGTATGAAAGGGAGCAGTGAAAGCAACGATGGATGCACCAATGTAAAGGTGATTGTGTGCTGAACAGGTCCAACACCAGCTTTCCCTCCTGGCTCTTCTGCTGTGGGAGCAGAGGCCAAACGTTCGTGGTGTACTCACTGGGCTGCTGGGCAGCTGAGAGCGACCAGCTGAGAATTTGGATTCAAATGGACTTTTAGGTATGAAACCGAGGAGAGACTGCAATGATGGTGACACCGTTGCAAAGCAGCCTGTGTGCTGAAGAGGCCCAGCACCAGCTTTCCCTGCTGGTTCTTCTGCTGTGGGAGCAGATGCCACTGTTCTTTCTGTGCTGTGTTGCTGCCAGCAGAGAGCAGGCTCTGAACTGATTCCATTCAAATGCTTTTCCTGTATGAAAGGGAGCAGTGAAAGCAACGATGGATGCACCAATGTAAAGGTGATTGTGTGCTGAACAGGTCCAGCACCAGCTTTCAATCCTGGCTCTTCTGCTGTGGGAGCAGAAGCCAAACGTTCGTGCTGTACTCACTGTGCTTCCTGCAGCTGAGAGCGACCAGCTGAGAATTTGGATTCAAATGGACTTTTAGGTATGAAACCGAGGAGAGACTGCAATGATGGTGACACCGTTGCAAAGCAGCCTGTGTGCTGAAGAGGCCCAGCATTTGCTTTCCCTGCTGGTTCTTCTGCTGTGGGAGCAGATGCCACTGTTCATTCTGTGGTGACTGTGTTGCTGCGCAGCAGAGAGCAGGCTCTGAACTGATTCCATTCAAATGCTTTTCCTGTATGAAAGGGAGCAGTGAAAGCAACGATGGATGCACCAATGTAAAGGTGATTGTGTGCTGAACAGGTCCAGCACCAGCTTTCCCTCCTGGCTCTTCTGCTGTGGGAGCAGAGGCCAAACGTTCGTGCTGTACTCACTGGGCTGCTGGGCAGCTGAGAGAGACCAGCTGAGAATTTGGATTCAAATGGACTTTTAGGTATGAAACCGAGGAGAGACTGCAATGATGGTGACACCGTTGCAAAGCAGCCTGTGTGCTGAAGAGGCCCAGCACCAGCTTTCCCTGCTGGTTCTTCTGCTGTGGGAGCAGATGCCACTGTTCATTCTGCGCTGACTGTGTTGCTGCGCAGCAGAGAGCAGGCTCTGGACTGATTCCATTCAAATGCTTTTCCTGTATGAAAGTGAGCAGTGAAAGCAACGATGGATGCACCAATGTAAAGGTGATTGTGTGCTGAACAGGTCCAGCACCAGCTTTCCCTCCTGGCTCTTGTGCTGTGGGAGCAGAGGCCAAACGTTCGTGCTGTACTCACTGTGCTGCCTGCAGCTGAGAGTGACCAGCTGAGAATTTGGATTCAAATGGACTTTTAGGTATGAAACCGAGGAGAGACTGCAATGATGGTGACACCGTTGCAAAGCAGCCTGTGTGCTGAAGAGGCCCAGCATTAGCTTTCCCTGCTGGTTCTTCTGCTGTGGGAGCAGATGCCACTGTTCATTCTGCGCTGACTGTGTTGCTGCGCAGCAGAGAGCAGGCTCTGGACTGATTCCATTCAAATGCTTTTCCTGTATGAAAGTGAGCAGTGAAAGCAACGATGGATGCACCAATGTAAAGGTGATTGTGTGCTGAACAGGTCCAGCACCAGCTTTCCCTCCTGGCTCTTCTGCTGTGGGAGCAGAGGCCAAACGTTCGTGCTGTACTCACTGGGCTGCTGGGCAGCTGAAAGCGACCAGCTGAGAATTTGGATTCAAATGGACTTTTAGGTATGAAACCGAGGAGAGACTGCAATGATGGTGACACCGTTGCAAAGCAGCCTGTGTGCTGAAGAGGCCCAGCATTAGCTTTCCCTGCTGGTTCTTCTGCTGTGGGAGCAGATGCCACTGTTCATTCTGTGCTGACTGTGTTGCTGCGCAGCAGAGAGCAGGCTCTGGACTGATTCCATTCAAATGCTTTTCCTGTATGAAAGTGAGCAGTGAAAGCAACGATGGATGCACCAATGTAAAGGTGATTGTGTGCTGAACAGGTCCAGCACCAGCTTTCAGTCCTGACACTTCTGCTGTGGGAGCAGAGGCCAAACGTTCGTGCTGTACTCACTGTGCTGCCTGCAGCTGAGAGCGACCAGCTGAGAATTTGGATTCAAATGGACTTTTAGGTATGAAACCGAGGAGAGACTGCAATGATGGTGACACCGTTGCAAAGCAGCCTGTGTGCTGAAGAGGCCCAGCACTAGCTTTCCCTGCTGGTTCTTCTGCTGTGTGAGCAGATGCCACTGTTCATTCTGTGCTGACTGTGTTGCTGCGCAGCAGAGAGCAGGCTCTGAACTGATTCCATTCAAATGCTTTTCCTGTATGAAAGGGAGCAGTGAAAGCAACGATGGATGCACCAATGTAAAGGTGATTGTGTGCTGAACAGGTCCAACACAAGCTTTCCCTCCTGGCTCTTCTGCTGTGGGAGCAGAAGCCAAACGTTCGTGCTGTACTCACTGTGCTGCCTGCAGCTGAGAGAGACCAGCTGAGAATTTGGATTCAAATGGACTTTTAGGTATGAAACCGAGGAGAGACTGCAATGATGGTGACACCGTTGCAAAGCAGCCTGTGTGCTGAAGAGGCCCAGCACTAGCTTTCCCTGCTGGTTCTTCTGCTGTGGGAGCAGATGCCACTGTTCATTCTGTGCTGTGTTGCTGCGCAGCAGAGAGCAGGCTCTGAACTGATTCCATTCAAATGCTTTTCCTGTATGAAAGTGAGCAGTGAAAGCAACGATGGATGCACCAATGTAAAGGTGATTGTGTGCTGAACAGGTCCAGCACCAGCTTTCAATCCTGACACTTCTGCTGTGGGAGCAAAGGCCAAACGTTCGTGCTGTACTCACTGTGCTGCTGGGCAGCTGAAAGCGACCAGCTGAGAATTTGGATTCAAATGGACTTTTAGGTATGAAACCGAGGAGAGACTGCAATGATGGTGACACCGTTGCAAAGCAGCCTGTGTGCTGAAGAGGCCCAGCATTAGCTTTCCCTGCTGGTTCTTCTGCTGTGGGAGCAGATGCCACTGTTCATTCTGCGCTGACTGTGTTGCTGCGCAGCAGAGAGCAGGCTCTGAACTGATTCCATTCAAATGCTTTTCCTGTATGAAAGTGAGCAGTGAAAGCAACGATGGATGCACCAATGTAAAGGTGATTGTGTGCTGAACACGTCCAGCACAAGCTTTCAATCCTGGCTCTTCTGCTGTGGGAGCAGAAGCCAAACGTTCGTGCTGTACTCACTGTGCTGCTGGGCAGCTGAAAGCGACCAGCTGAGAATTTGGATTCAAATGGACTTTTAGGTATGAAACCGAGGAGAGACTGCAATGATGGTGACACCGTTGCAAAGCAGCCTGTGTGCTGAAGAGGCCCAGCACTAGCTTTCCCTGCTGGTTCTTCTGCTGTGGGAGCAGATGCCACTGTTCATTCTGCGCTGACTGTGTTGCTGCGCAGCAGAGAGCAGGCTCTGAACTGATTCCATTCAAATGCTTTTCCTGTATGAAAGGGAGCAGTGAAAGCAACGATGGATGCACCAATGTAAAGGTGATTGTGTGCTGAACAGGTCCAGCACCAGCTTTCCCTCCTGGCTCTTCTGCTGTGGGAGCAGAGGCCAAACGTTCGTGCTGTACTCACTGTGCTGCTGGGCAGCTGAAAGCGACCAGCTGAGAATTTGGATTCAAATGGACTTTTAGGTATGAAACCGAGGAGAGACTGCAATGATGGTGACACCGTTGCAAAGCAGCCTGTGTGCTGAAGAGGCCCAGCACTAGCTTTCCCTGCTGGTTCTTCTGCTGTGGGAGCAGATGCCACTGTTCATTCTGTGCTGACTGTGTTGCTGCGCAGCAGAGAGCAGGCTCTGGACTGATTCCATTCAAATGATTTTCCTGTATGAAAGGGAGCAGTGAAAGCAACGATGGATGCACCAATGTAAAGGTGATTGTGTGCTGAACAGGTCCAGCACCAGCTTTCCCTCCTGGCTCTTCTGCTGTGGGAGCAGAGGCCAAACGTTCGTGCTGTACTCACTGGGCTGCTGGGCAGCTGAAAGCGACCAGCTGAGAATTTGGATTCAAATGGACTTTTAGGTATGAAACCGAGGAGAGACTGCAATGATGGTGACACCGTTGCAAAGCAGCCTGTGTGCTGAAGAGGCCCAGCACCAGCTTTCCCTGCTGGTTCTTCTGCTGTGGGAGCAGATGCCACTGTTCTTTCTGTGCTGTGTTGCTGCCAGCAGAGAGCAGGCTCTGGACTGATTCCATTCAAATGCTTTTCCTGTATGAAAGGGAGCAGTGAAAGCAACGATGGATGCACCAATGTAAAGGTGATTGTGTGCTGAACAGGTCCAGCACCAGCTTTCCCTCCTGGCTCTTCTGCTGTGGGAGCAGAGGCCAAACGTTCGTGCTGTACTCACTGTGCTTCCTGCAGCTGAGAGCGACCAGCTGAGAATTTGGATTCAAATGGACTTTTAGGTATGAAACCGAGGAGAGACTGCAATGATGGTGACACCGTTGCAAAGCAGCCTGTGTGCTGAAGAGGCCCAGCATTTGCTTTC
>NW_026913001.1:0-16533 GCF_034315485.1 Pezoporus occidentalis
AAAACCATCACCATTGCCTCAGCATTGTACGTGGTCATTCCCTTCCCAGCCACGGTCAGTCGGTAAAGCATCTTGAGAAGCAGAGTGAGAAATTAAGGCAGGAATGAACACAAACCCCAAACCCGCTCCAGACAGATTTCCAGCAGCTGTTTCTGGAAACTAACCCTCACCCCAACCAGACCTAACCCTAACCCTTCAGAGCCACAAGAGCTGTTGCTGCTGGAAATCCATCTGGAGTGGGATCTGGGCACCTGCCCTGCCTGGATCCTGGCTGGTTTTGTAAGGCAGGAGGATCTTTAGAGTCGAGCTTAGAGGTGTCCAGAACTCCCCTTGCACCTCTGCTGCAGCCTTCCTGCAACCCTGTGACTGCAACATGGTGTAACACCATGTTCGTGTGTGCTGAAGTGAAATGCCAAAGGTCCTGGGCGTCTCAGATCAAACTCCTCTGCCATTCTGCGTTCGCACTGCATCTTACATCACAAACCGTGCTGCTGAGCTTGCCTGAGCTTCTGGACTCTTGTTTCTAGAAGGAATACTGCCCTCCTTTCTCTCCCCCAAAAGTGGTCCCTGCCCCACAGACACAAGCAAAGTCACCCCAGGCCCATTTTCCTCCCAACCCCGAGTGCCCTGCCTGACTCCAACTCAGTCTCCAGTTACAGCTGTAGTCACTGGCTACAGAAAATTGCTGTGCCCAAAAGCCGGTTCCTTTTAAATTCTCATCTCATCAAAGGTAGAGAATGGGCAGTTAAGCTCCGCAGGAGAAAGGAGAGCACAAACTGCCACCTTATGCCCACTGGCTGCCCTTTCAGTACTTTCCTGGAGCTAAACGTGTTGGTTCTGTGTCCTGCTAGTTAGTTGAGATCCAAGAACAGTGACAAATGAGATCCCAGAACGAGATCCTGCCTCAGCACATGCCACGTGGGCTACCCATTCGGGAGCTCTTTGCAGTTTCTCTCCTCCAAAGGGCACGTTCGTCCAATCCCTCAGCAGCATCTCTGTGAGTTCATTTTAAATTGACCTTTCCTGAACGAGTGGGCTGTGACTGGCACAGACTATTCAGGTGAAGGCTTTCTAGTGCTCTGGGCAACTTGTAAACCCACCACCTCCGTCAGAAACACTTCACATTCTGCTGTCCTAAGTTCCCACCGAGTTACTCACTCGCTCTTACTTTCCTTGGGGAAATAAACCCCAAGCTTCCGTTTTCCCTGGTATTTCTGGTGGATGAGATCCCAGAATTTAGAGCCAGAAATCCTTGCTTCCACATAAATCATGGCCTGATGCTCAGGATGAAGTTTGATACCAGTTTTATTCTCTGGCCTGCCCAGGCTGTCACGTGACATGTGTGTGTCACAATGGCGCACGTGCCCATGACACTGTGCTGGAGAAGTGCACAGAGCAGGCAAGCTGCAACTCACACACACACCCACACACACAGACATACACACATATGTACATACACACATACGTACATACACGTTATTTAAGGGAAACCCGAAAGCACTCAGGCTGAGGTGGACATATTTTGGGAAGGATTGCTCCAGGGTACAAAGCAAAGGGGATCGTTGTCCTCGGAGGGATCACAAGCGTCTACAGTAAGGTCCCATGCGACAGTAATGTCACAGTCCCTGCAAGAGCAAAACCAAGTGTATAACTGCAAGCATTTCACCTCTTGTACAGCAACTTCTCCTCTAACCACTAAAAAGACTTTCACATTAGGATAAGAAATCAGACCACAAGATAGCCCTGCCATGCATCCACACTTCGTGAGCCATTCTGAGGGGAAAAAAGCAAATATTCACTCCATTGCACCCACTGAGCAACTCACCTGGAACACAAATCTGCATCCTGCTCTGCTGGCTGCAGGCTCTGTACCCACAGAAGCAGCACCTCACACACAAACAGCAGTTGTCCCAGCTCAACAGGGACATTTCCATTCTTTCCCAGCAGAAGAGGCAGCTTTTGAAGGAGATGTTTTGCTTTCCAGATGATTCCTTTTCTTCCTCAGGCCAGGTGGGACTGTCAGACGTCCCCCAGGCACGTAACAAAATGTAAATGCCTGATCCAAGCGTGAGACCGATGCTCCAGCACCCACAGAGACCTCCTGGCTTCTTACAGCCACCCGTTATGCTGGCCACAAATCATGACAGCCTGGTACTGCCCTTGATGTGCTTTGGGATGGGTCTGGGTTCTGGGAAAGCTGGAGTTTCTCCCTTGTTCCCACAGGTATTATATTAAATTGGTCTTTCTGATTTCAGCTGTTGTTAATCGATGTGAAGGGCAGGAGGCAAATCAAGTAGTAAAGTTCAGTTCATAGTCTGTGCCCATCATTTGCCTGTTCTAATAAGAAAACAAAGGCGAGAACTCCCCGCAGAGCCAGATTTGATGCCACAGATCCCAATGACCATGGTGGCAGGGTGACTCTTGGCACCTTAGACACTTCTCACCGCTTGCCCTGTGTGACCCGTGTGTTGCTGCCGAGAGGACGCTTTGATGCTGTTTCTGCTTCCGCTTCACTCTGAAGGGTGCTGAGGGCCTGGCTGGGAAGGCAGCCCTGGAGACAGCAGTGGAGATGTCGGAGCTGCTTGGTTTCAGCCCCAGCTGACCGAGGCTTTCAGGGTGCCCAGCAGGTGCCCATTACCCCTATGGCCTCACCTAGAGCCTCCCCAGCCACACTCCCTTCCCCATGGGCCCAAGCTCTGTATTTAAGCTCAGGTCAGGGGCCCAAGCTCTGTATTTAAGCTCAGGTCAGGGGCTGCTTCTTGCTTCTTTGAGAGCTGTGTTGTAAATCTTTTATTTCTCTCCAAGTTTTTATATTTTTTGGCTGTATTTATTTTCTGTCTTTCTTGCAGTAGTGCTACTGGGCTGCCTTTGACTCCTGTTTAGGTACTGTGAGGCTGCACATATGGGGGGGGGGGGGGGGGAAGTCCCTGGTTTCCTGCTGTCCTTAGGTTTAGGTTTGCCTGTCTTCCAGTTTCATTGTAACTTTCCTGCATTGCTTGAGCTTGTACCAGTGTGGGACTTCATGGGATTTTTGCTTCTACAGACTGATAAATGAAGGCTGGAGCATGTTCTTTTTAAGGCCTCCTTGCTAACTCCTGCCCTGTTGATTACAGCTAAAAGTGCTCAGTCTGCCCACAGCATAATGGTAGAGCTTCTTGTTATCCTGATCTCTGGCAAGCTACTTCTTACCTTTTTTAACCTAGATTAAAGGGGCTCTCCTGGTGACCTGTACCTATGGAGGGGGACCATAGGGGACCACCTGAGAGTAAGGGCACTTTTTCCAGTTCAAGTTGGAGACCTGGAGCTTCTGTTCTTGCTTTGGATGCGGACATGTAAGTAAGGTCTGGAGCACTCGCTGTCATTCCTGAGACTCCTTTCCTCTGTCCTTGATCTACATGAGGAGGGAGAAAGCTTGCAGTGATGACGGTGGGATGACTATTACCAGCTCTGCTGTGGGGTCTGGATTTTGGGGAGGCAGGAACAGGAAAGGCAAAACCTGTCATCCCAGACACAAAGGCCACCTAGTTTAACCTGGACCATACAGTCTGTTCTTCTGCCCCCTGGCTCCTGCTGCGGTCTCAAAAGCTCCCCTTGCCGTGTCTTCAGAGAGGCTTGGTCTGAATGCTGCAGCTCAGCATGCGGGACGAGAGCCTTAGAGCTGTATGCTGTGCTGGGGAGAGCTTGGTATGTTGGGGATGGCTCTGGAGGGTTGTACCCCAGCTCTAATGGCTGGGGGTGTGGCAGGGGGCGGGTAACTTAGTCCCTGATCCTGTGAACAGGCTTCCTAAGGCCAAGGGATGCCTTAAAAAGCAGAAGGGGGAAGGTCTACAGTGGAACACATGTGAGGAACCCGGCCCAGATGTGCAACCAGTTATCCCCATGCACTGCATGATGCTGGTGGCTGCAGGTGACAGCCTGATGCAGCCCCAGGGCTTGGGAGCTGGGCTTTGGGCTGCCTGCCCAGTGCCACCTTCCTCCTCTGCCTCTCCCCTGCATCAGTCAGGAGCTGCAGGGTCTCTCTCTTGTCTGCTTTGGGCTGTTCCCCTCCTCCTTGCTGCACTGAATCAGGGGCTGCTGTGGAGCTCAGGCACCTGTACATGGGGGTCTCCTGTCTGAGTGGGGTGGGGGCTGCTCTTAGCCTGGGTTGGGCTGTTTCTCTCTCCCTGCTGTATCAGAGCTGAGGTGTAACTGCAGGTGCTTTGTCAGCAACAGTTGGGGGTGGGCGGGTGAGGTAGGATGCTGATCCTGCTGCTCCGAGGTGAGGCTGGGAGTCCCAGTTGACTTGGGGCCATAACACTGCCTGCATGGGGATCTGGGTGATGCCAGGTGTCTGCCTCTTGGTAGCAAGAGCCCTGCGTGCTGCTTAGGTTGGTGCTCGGGAGTGCACGGCTGCAGTCCCGACCTCTTCATGCCCTGGGCGGCTGGATTAGGGGTGCCTGTAAAGGCCTTGGGCCCAAACGCCTTCCTAGCTCACAAGCTGGCGACACACGGGACCCGCCGGGCCAGGCCGCTCTCCGCCGCGGGGCCCCCTGGCGGCGGCCGGTGCTGCAGAGGCGCCCACCTCTCGCGCGGCTTCTTGAAGCCTCGGGGGCGGGGCCTGACTCCCGCTGTCCAGTCAGCGCCGCGGGCGTTGCACAAGCACCGCCAATGGGGAGCCAGGGCAGGAGCTAGTAACGGCCGTCGGTGACGGTCCCCTCAGCTCTGAGGTAGCTCGTGCGCGCCGCGGGTGGCGCGTGCCCCGTGAAGCGTGCCCCGTGAAGCGTGCCCAGGCCTAGCGCAGGCAGAGCAGAGGGATGGAGGAGGAGGAGGAAGAACACTCCTTGGGACTGCCGGACTTAGTTACCGTAAGAGTAGCCAACAGCGCAAGTGTACTTGTCTGAGAAGAGCTAAATCGCAGTACCTTGGGCACTGAGATACTTTACCTGCAGGAAAGCAGAACCTGAATTTGGCAGAACGTAAACTGGGCTTTTCCAGACTAGTTCATTCTATGATTCTACGAACTGAACCTCACTTTGCCTCTTCAGAACCACCGGTACTAAACTCATCTCAGGACTTCTTACTCGCAGGAGCATTCGCATCACTCATTGTGCTCTTCTCCAGAGGTTTGAAGGTAGTCTGGGAGTTAGGCCCTGAGGTGATGGAGCACGCTACCGATGGAATCGTAGAACCAACTAGGTTGGAAGAGACCATTACCCCAGGACTGCCAAGTCCACCAGAAAACCTTGGCACTACCTAGCAACGGTAGGCTTGCAAAGGCTCTGTAAAAGGAATAGGAACCTTGTTATCACAGTGCTTTTTCATCATTACTCTAGGTTTCTGAAAGTTTCTTTATCTCCACAAAGATACATGATACTTTTTGCTGCTGGAGAACCTGTGTTCTCAAAGTCTCACCTCAGCTCTCAAAGAGAGACTTGCTTTCTGTCTAAAGTTTGTTATCTCCTATCTTGACAGGGTTAGATCCCAGTTGAAGCAAGGAGAGATCAGTAGCAAGGGCTTCTAAAATCCCTACATCCAGAAACTGCTTTTGAGAAAGCCTTGTTTGCTCTCGAGCATGCACGTTATTGAGCAACCAGTCTACATCAGGCACTGGCTAACCCTGCAGATACATGCTATGTACTGACTATTGAAAGAGAGCTTTTTCTTGGTACCCACGTGCAACCACCTCACACCCAGAGGGTATTTCACAAGTCAGCTGGCCAGCATCCACTGCTTTTGGAGCCACAGTTCTGTCACAGAAGCCATTCAACACTGGAGCCTTTTGCTTACACTTGCATAATGCTAGGGAATAGGTGTTGCACTGTGGGGGTTGGAATGTATCGAAGCTGTCAGGGACCATGGGAAGGGGAAACTACAGCTGGCAATTAAGAGTGAGCATGAGAAGGAGGAACTACAGCAGGCAGTTAAGAGTGACCTGTCCCTGACTGGTACTTGGAAGATGTTGGAACAGGGATGTCGGAACTGGTAAGAGGATGTCGATAGGAAAATCAGATAGACCTTTCACCTGATGTAACCGCAAGGCAAACACAGATGTGCTTGGCTAATTGTTTGGAAGCATATAAATATCGTGTAATCTGTTAAATAAACAATCCAGCTTGCACTCTACCTCTGGGTCCGTGCCTCCATCCTCACATTGCACGTTTATTCGAATAATACAGCACCAGATGGAACCATAACCAGAGCCTTACAAGGCCTTACTACCTTAGCAGGAGAATTAGCAGAAAATTCAGGGATAGCTAGTTCCCTCATTGGATAGCTGGAATCTTGGTTTGGAAAATGGAAGGGATTGGTGGTATCCAATTTTACATCTCTAACTGTAGTAGCAGGAGTCTTTTAAACAGCTGTTGGATGTTGTATAACTCGGTGTGTAAGAGGGTTAATGCAGGGACTAATTGAAACAGGAATCTCTGCGAGTGCCTCTAAACCCACCACCACATGACCGTGTGCTGCTTCTTGAAGACCAAGAAGTTAGTAATAATCTCTTTCAAGAACAAGAATGTAAAAATCCGTTATCCAGATTGGAGCGTCAGACGGGGCAGTGCCTTGAAATTTATGCAAAGAGCAAATGTTTAAACAGAAAAGGGAGGGATTGTAAAAAGTATTAAAGTCTTGTTTTTGCAGTCAGCCACAAGATGGCGGCGGAGGCGGGAAAACGGGGGCAGGAGCAGGGTTAGCGGTGACCATGTCCAGAGGCCGCGCCGCCGAAGGAGGTTGGCAGGTGGCGGGGGCGAGCTCTGCAGCGGGGTAACGCGCTCTGTGAGCGGGGCCGGCCTTGGCGCCGTAACTGAGGCGCTTCGGGTAGGCTGCAAACCTGGGAGTTCCGAGCCGACAGGGAAACGAGGGAGCGGCTTTGCCGCCGGAGCTCGGTGGTAACGGGGAGAAGCCTCGTAGCCAGGGCGTGCGGGATCAAAGCCCGCACAGGTTCCGTGTACCCTGTGCCTGTCATGCAGCACTGTCAGGACCCATCTGCCCCGTCCCGCCCGTGCAGCCCCCCGATGCATCGGGTGCTCTCACAAGCCAGGCACCTTCATGCTGAGTTGCCGGTTATAGGACAGGCACTGGAAATGGGCCGACAGCTGCCTGGGCAGGGGAGAAAAGGGCTGGGTGACCTGGGAAACCTGGTTTTGAACCTGGCTTATCCCTAGCACCCCAGCAAGGTCCCAGCCCGCTGGCTAGTTACAGGAAGAATGGGGGGAGGATGAGGGAGAGCAGTTGGATGTTGTCTCCAAAACCCACCACCATCAGTGGGAACTACTGCCATGGACACCCAGAGCACCATGGGAACTGGGTGTGCGGGCAAGGACAAAGTGGGAATGGGGTGAGTGCTGTCCTGAAGCCATCACTGTCCCCATCACACTCGCTTCTTAATCCCAGCCGCATTGTCAGTCTTTGTCAGCTGTGCCTTCTCCTTGAGCTGCTACAGGAATCTTTAGAGTGATACTGCCTTGGGCCACCATGCCCTAAAGGTGCCAGTTTTGCCCAGCGGGGATGAGCCACCCCTCTCCTCGGAGGCCATCTCTTCCTGCAGCTGCTGCTGGACTTGCTGCAGCTCCTGCTCCTGGACTATCAACTGGCTCAGCACCTCCTGGCCCTGCTCCAGGGAGGAAGAGTACATGGTAGTGCTGTGCAAAGGGGGTGGCTGCACCCCTGGGAAGAAAACGGCTTACTGGGCTAGTGGCTGCAGGCAATCAGTGCCAGCAAGACATCTGCAGCATGGCTTGAATTTCTCTCCGTGCTGCTGACTTGTACAACCCAATCTGGGGGGGGAGCCAGGGGCTCCCCCACATTACACTGAAGCACAACCAGGTGGGGGGGAGGGGTGGTCCCGACAGCCCGCTCCTAAGCCCCACATGCCACCATCTCCTTACCTGGCTCCTCTGCCTCTCCACCTTGACTTCCTCCTAACTTGACAGGAGGGAGTCTGCCTGCTCCTGCAGCTTCTCGTAGCGCTGCAGATTTCTCACCTGTGTGCTGGTGTCCCTGCACATGGGTCACACTGCCTGCCTCTCTGCCTGCTCCTGACCTGCACTCTTCACCATTGCCCTCAACTCTTCCAGCTGCAGGAAGGGGAGGAGGAGGCACCTCTTGAGGTGGGATGGGTGCAGTGAACAGCCCTGGGTGCTGTGGAGGCTCCATGGCCCCAGCCAGCCAGGGGATGTGGCTGGGAACCCTGCCAGGAGCACCTCACAGTGCTGGTGGGTGGTGGGAGCTCCCCCTGCACCTCACCTGCTCCTGCAGCTGCTCAGGTGTGGTGACCAACTACTCCAGTGTGTCCCTGTTCCCGCCCTGCTGCTCTGCCTGCTGCTTCAGGTCCTGCTTTATCACCTGGAGCGTGGACCTGGCCAGCGAGATGGGAGCATGGGTGGGCTTTGCCTTCACAGGCTTAGCTGCTCAGGGGGCATCCCTTGCACCCCCACCCAGGATGCTCCCAGCTGTCCGGGCTCCATTGCAGCCCTGCAGGGTACAGAACCTCTCCTGGTCCTTTACCCATTTGCAGACTGAGCTGGTCACTTGCCAGCCGGCTCCAGCCTCCCCAGCTTGTGAATGGCATCCTTCAGCTTCCTGATCTGGGAAAGGTGGTGGGGCAGAGTCAGGGCATGGTGCCAGTGTCGTCCCAGACCAGGGGCTCTTCAGCTGCCTCCTCCGTGCCCAAACCCTCCCAGCATCCCCACATTCCCCTCAGGGACTGCCACTGGCTCACCTTCCTCTTCTCACGCTCTAAGTCTCTTGCCAGGCCCTGCAGGGAGGACACCTGGCCACGGAGGTCATCCAGCATAGTGGTGATGCTCTCCTAGCCTAGAAGAATATGGGCCAAAGGGACACACTTTCATTGAGGGGGCATCACCCTCAGGGCCAGGCTCTGAGGACAATGAGCCCCCAACTCAAGGTGTCAAACACTCCATCAGCTCCCTGAGCTCCCACCTCCGTACTGGAGGAGCAGCAGCTTGGACCTCAGTGTCTCCAGCTCAGCGTAGTCTGATTTGGTGGCTTTCAACTGCCTGCTTCTTTAGGACATAATACAGGCTGTGAAGAATCTCTAACTCAGCCTCCATCTAATCCATTGAGAAGCTGGAAGAACTGCTGGAGCTTGCCAGTTCCGAGGACCTGTACAGCTCTTGCAGCTGGTCCGTGGCCATGGGATCAGTGCTGAAGCTCAGGGCTATTGGCTGAGTCCCTGCTCCTTTGAGGTCTGCCCAGGCAACCTCTGTTCTAGGCTGCATCCCTGGGCTGGTGGTCTGGGTGCCAGCAGCTCCAGCTTCTTTCGTTGGGGTGGTGGCCTGGGTGGGAGCAGGCCAAAATTTTCTCCGTGGAGTCTTGGCTTCAGTGACAGAAGCTCGAGGCCTTCTCTGTGAGCTCTTGGGCTGAATTTTGTGACTTGAGACCTTCTCTGTGGGCTGGTGGAAGGCTGAGTGATAGGAGCTCCACTCTGTGTCCCTAAAGTGGTTGTCTGTCTGCCAGGGCATCCATGCTGTGTCCCTGGTTCCTTGAGATCCAGTGTTGAGCTTACCCTGTGTGGGATGTCCATGTCCAAACTGGGGGTCTCGGTGAGGGCAGGCTGGCCTCTGTTGCCTTCCTGGGAAGAGGCAGCAAAGGGGAGCAGGTTTATGGACATAATTGCAGCAGCAAGGGCAGAGCCAGGGTTCCCTGCACTGTCTCCAGCACTGTCCCCAGCTGCCACAGACTGAACTCCCACACTCCCCCCTCTTGGGACACCCTTCCCACTCTTCCCTCATTGGGTGACAACTAGGGCCGCAGGGTGATGCAGTGTGATGCAGGGAGGGGTGTGAGGGTCCCAGGGACACCAGCAGAAGTTCTTCAAGTCAGGCACCTTTGGTATTTCCTCTTTCATGTTGCCAGTCCCTTCGAGGAGAGGCTGGGTTGAGCCCCAGGGAAGGGCCCTACAGACCAGGACCTTGGTCCCTACCCCTGGCCGGGGGAGGCTGGATCCAGCCCTGCCCCTTGGGATGCACAGAAAAAGCACGTGCCTGAGCAGCTCAGTGCTGTGCAACGTGAGGCCCCTCTCCAGCCACCACCACTGCTGGGTTGAGCCCTGGGGAAAGTCCCTGCAGACCAGGACCTTGGTCCCTACCCCTGGCCTGGATAAGCTGGATCCAGCCCTGCCCCTTGGGATGCCCAGGAAAAGCATGTGCCTGAGCAGCTGAGTGCTGTGCAACGTGAGGCCCCTCTCCAGCCACCACCACTGCCGGGTTTAGCCCTGGGGTGAGCCAAGGAGACTGGAGGTGGGAGATGAGGCCCACGAGATGCTGATGGTGTCTCTCAGCTGCCTGAGGAGTGGACATGGTTCCCAGTCATGGGTCAGGAGGGATGGAGAGGATAGTGTGGACAGAGCTCCAGAGATGTGAAGCCTCCAGCTGGGAGCTGGGCGCAGCAGCTGTCTTGGACCCACAAGTCACTGATGGTAACGTGGGGAGGGCCCAAAGAAGCATTTCAGCGCCAGCTCTTCTGCGGGTAGTTAGGGTTTGGCGGCTGGAAGATGTCGTGCTGTACGGAAGGTCAGGACCCGTCTTCGGGTAGCCAATGGCGTTTGGCTCATGATGTAAGCGGACGGAAGTGACGTCGTAAACCTGAGCTGTGTAATATTGTGTTACCTATCAATAAACGCCATTTGCCATCCACCATATTGGTGTCTGTGAGCTGATGGCCCGAGCGGCCTGGGGTTGGTCGCCGTGCTGTTCCTGAACCAGGCCGCCACACTGCTGAAGGCAACACTCTTCCTCCCTAAAAATCCGTCCCTTCCGCAGTGGCAACAAAGCCCCACATGCTGCTGGGAGCTTGGGCTTAACTAGACCTTGGTCTAAAAGGCAGCATGGCCCAGGAGGAGGGGGTGTCTTGTGGGGGAGCACCCAGGGGCCTGGAGAGAGCCATGGAGCTGCTGCTCTCAATGGCTTCCATCTACTTCAGCTGCCCCATGCTGGCAGCCACAGGGTCAACTTGGGATCCAGTTATGGTGCCTTGCAGCGGGTCTGTCCTGGGCAGCCCCTCACCTGGTTCCAGGGGCTGCTACCCCACATGCTGGACCTGGGCCCTGACCCTCTTGGCAGGCTGTCCCCAGTCTTGGGCCCCAAGGCCCAAGAGGCTCAGCGCAGCCAGCAGCAGGCTGTGTAGTGCTCTGAAGTTCACACATCTGACTTCTGACACACTGATGGCAACGTCCATCGCTGCTGCTATGTCCAACAATGGGAGTCTGACCTGCGGGTAGGAGAGACAGTGAGTAGCCAGAATGCCTTATTGACTGGGAAGGATTCATGCATGAGGGTTAACCAAGTCTGCAACAAGAAGTAATGCTCAGCCAACAAGTGAAATCAGACAGCTTATCAACAGTTACGAGTGGGATTTTCTACCTCTCACTCAAATCCCATTGGAGGCTGAAACTTAAAGTTTACAACCCAGGTCCTGCATTAGCCCTTGCCCATACCAGCAGTGAAGACTTTGTACTCAACCTCTTACCAAATCTGACCACCACATGCCCACTGGGCCACCAACCAGTCTGAACACTGGAGGATAAGCCAGCAACAGAGAGCAGACAGTTCTGCAGCAGCTCCCTGGGGAGCAAACACCCAGACATGGCCACTCTGGCACTGGAATACCTGCATCCTGGGCAAGGCTATTTGCTTCATTTTCACTCTTTCACCACACTTTTTCTGGCAAGGGAACTTTCAGACAAGTCCATACAACGGGGAAATATTTCTTGGAACACATCCTCCAAACAAATTTGAACTACAGAAAAACCTTACTTCCAGATTTAGAAAGCCTTAAGAAAGGATCTGAAAATTCAGCTGTGATGCACAATTAGTTGCAGTCACAAGCCACTGAGGTTAAGGTCATAAATAAGAGGGCACTGAACAGCTTCAGCAGCTTATCACTCTGGCCACTACAGCAAAGGCAGCTTTCCTGGAAAGGCAGGTCAAGGGTGTCTCTTTCAAGCTTAACAGGTGAACAAGCAAACAGGTAGTCTAAGGTAGTTCCCTTTGTACTTCAGGTAGCACAGACCCCCCCAAGAGGAATTGGAATCTGAGGATAAATCTGAAAAACTGGTTTTCCTGCCTGCTGCTAGCTCCACATGTTATCCTTCAGACTCTCTTTCTCGTAAAATAAAATCTGAGTACCTCTTTGTCACAAATGCTGAAAATCACATGGGCATCAGTTTATTCTCTTCTTTTCAAAGCAATCATCAACAAACCAATTTAAATCCCTGTTTGGACACTGAATCAGGGCAAAACCATGAAATGCATTTGAAAGGTTTTGAACATGCACTTTAAATTCTGTAGGAGAGGCAAGCATTTTATTTTAGGTTTTATTCTCCATTTCCCACACATTTCACTGGTACCACTTCTGGTGCTATCCATGCACTCTGCTAGTGTGTTATTGTATCTTGTCATAAAGAAATGCCAGACCAAAATGCAGGGGAAAACACTTGATTCATTGTTCAGGATGCTGGGGGGGGGGGGGGGGGGGGGAATATGTCCTCATTCTTATTTCTGCTACAGCAGTAAACCAAATTCCCCTAGGGAAAACAAAAAGTGCAATGGCTGTTAATGAAAGGGGTAAGTCTCTAAAGCTCAGTTGCCATTTGAAGATGGAAGGCAGAGATTCCCAAAGGGCTTTACTGCTATGCCAGATCTGAAAGGAAAACCTCTGCATTTTTTGTTTGCTGTTCAGACATTATTTTGATTGAGTTTCATTTCTGTTCAGAAGATTTGAGGAAGACTAGGGAAGAAATCAGGCATAAAGAAAGGCCATAGAATGTCTCATATGCTAAAAACTGGATTTTTGCTGTCTGTAGCTGAAGGAAGAAAGGCTGCTGAGTCTTACTAAGATCTGTTCCTTCAGTATTCCTAGCTGAATAAGGAACTAGTTGAATTCCTTTAGCCTTGACAAGCAGGTGCAAGCAGTATTTCCAGCATTAGGGATCTCACTGCAAAGGAAGTTCACAGGACACTCCTGTAACATCCCCTTCTTAGTAGTGTCTACTTGCATAATCCTTCGTCTCAGGACCCTTCTATACCATCCCCTTCTTAGTGGTGTCTACTTGCATAATGCTGCACCTCAGGGTTTTTGAAGTAAAATATTCCCATGGACTCTAATGGTCACTAAAATATCAGATGCTTATTACGTTCACTCATTTCACACTTTCTGAAACAGAACCACTAATCCTCTGAAGGCAAAAGCCTGGTGAGCAGTGCGCATGTGAAAAGAATTTGATGTTGTAGAAATGGCAGAGGTGGTGGGACTCATGTCTTTGAGGCCTCGATGCTCGGAGGTTGCGCTGTACTACGTATCAGAAGAAAATCTTGGTACTGTTTTTCACCTGAGCAACTTTGTGAAGGCATGTGAGATGGCGGTGGGGAAAATATCAGCTTACACAAGTGGAAAGCGTGATAGGGAAGTCATTTCAGTGACTTCAGTGGGGTGAATAAGACTGGTGCAATCCCCAACAATGAACCGGGTCAAGTGACTCAAAAGAGAAATAAATCATGATGCAAATCCTGCCCGAGAAGTGTGACCTGTGTCAGGTTTTGGCAGGAAGCTCAACTTTCAGGTAGTGTCTGGAACTGGTATTGCTATGAAAACAGAACAGGTTGCACTGAAAAGCAGTGTGTAACCTGCAGAGGAACTTCTTGCTGCTGAGGTGGGGAACAAAACCATAATCCAACTCAAAAGCTTTTTTTCTGTGTTAGTTTATTTGCTCATGAAATGGATGAGGGTGTGCTGCTTGAGTCCTTTCCAAAGGGTTATAAATTGGATTTATTTTAGAAAGGAAGCCAGCAAGCCTCTCTTCCGAATTTTAAATGGTTAAAGTACCTAAAGTGTTAGATAAGCTCGTACACACAACTTGCACCTTTTCAGGCAAATGCACAAAAGGAAGTTTTCTTTCATAGCTCTTATAGATCCATACTTTAAGAATCCTTGTAACTCACAAATCCTACTTTTGCAGAAAAGAAGGTCCAGTTTCACTTACCGTCTGAGGTCTGTTTTTGTTCTAAGAGCCTCTGCTCCTGTTTTTTCAAGTTTATGTATTCCTTAATAAAATCAAAATATTACTCAGTTCTCAAGGCATTGAAACTATCTTTCCTCCACGTTACATGCTTCAGAATGTTTCTTTTTTTGAACCTCTAGAAGAGAGTGACAGTAACTCAAGCATACCTCCTGGGACACAGGCAGCTTCAATCTATGCAGCTATGGAATTTTATAGGGAAAAGTCACGCACAAATCCCAAGCAGTAATTAATTTGCACTGCAATGACCATTCAGGATGACAACCCCTTTGGTGAAGTCTTTGCAGTTCTTAGCCCAATTGACTATCCCAGAGTCACAAAACTCTGCACCAAAGCCAGGAGCTGGTCTGAGATCTCTTGGGCTCCAGGTCAACATTTTAGGGGTGCGATTGTCTTTTCTCTGAGTTCATTCAGCTTTCCACATCATGTACATCATGTACATGCAGCCATTCTAATCTACCTGCTGATTTTGTCCTGGGTTGTCCTTGTATTTTCCTTTCACGAGGGACTGGCCTCAAACTGAAAATTCCTAATGGGTGCATGCCTTCACTGGTAACTTCCGAAGTAAGATACTGAAATGATCTCAATTATTGCTCTCACAGACACCCAGCAACTTCAGCAGCTGTTACTGATGTGAAAATCAGACCACTTATCTAAGTATCCGCATGCAGATTCAAGGGTATGATGACTTTAAATGCCAAAGGCCATGTCGTTAACTTGTCTGCAGGATGTTACCATCACAGTCCATACCAGGTAAAAACACTAGCTAGAACATACGCACACTTGTTTTCTGCTCTCAAAGGGGTTTAGTATCTTTGCAGTGGGCCTTGGACAACATTTCTGTATTCAAATACCCCATCGGAACAGGCGCTTCAGATCCAGCTTCTGATCCGAGCTGTGTCTCTTCTTCACTGCCTGGGACAAGAGCAAGTAGGTGCTGGCTGTGCAAGAGGGTTGAGTGGTAAGGAAAGGCCCCATCGGATGCTGACTGCAGAGCTGTGGCCCACCAATGGGCAGTGTGCACGGAGAGCACTATGGCCTGAGTCACCCTGAGATTGCTCCTTTTTGCTGAGGCACTCTGCGGAAGCTCCACTTCAGAGAAGCAGCTCATTATTTTAGATACTCTTCACAAAGAGGAAAATGGGATGCTTGTGGACGCTGGACTCGTACAACCCACTGGAAGCCCTGCGCCGAAGGCTCTAAGATGTCATCTGGTACGAATGCAAGTGCTGCTATAAACCCTGCATATGCACTTTCTGCCATTTCTGCCTCATAAGTGCATGCTGTCTGCTGGGTTTACACTGGGAGAGAGGATCTAATGCATCCACTTACTGATGCTTTTTCAGAGAGGGATGATGTTGGATGCCAGAGAGGGGCTTTTCATCAGGGACTCTAAGCGACAGGACAAGGGGTGATGGATTTAAATTGAAACAGAAGAAGTTCAGGTTAGATCTAAGGAAGAAGTTGTTTACTATGGTAGTGGTGAGGCACTGGCACAGGTTGCCCAAAGAAGTGGTAAATGCTCCATCCCTGGCAGTGTTCAAGGCCAGGTTGGACAGAGCCTCTCTGGTTGGACAGGCATCTCTGCCCATGACAAGGGGTTGGAACTGGATGGTCTTAAGGTCCTTTTCAACCCAAATTGTTCTGTGATTCTGTGAATCCACGATTATTCTGAAGCTACTCATGAGCTACACCAGGAACTTAGGCTGAAGGGTGGGGAGATGCTGCCTGCTCAGAGCAGATTGTGGCTCCCAGGCAGGAAGCTGCATGCTGTCCTGGAAGAGGGACCACCACTGCTCTTTCAAAATGACAGTGCCCTTGCATGCCATTAGTGCAGAAGTGACCTCTCACACAGGCCTCCCAGGAGGCCACTGTGCAACACAATGGATTGCTACATGAGGCATATGTGATTTTATTGCCTTGCTGGAATTCTTTACCAAGTTTCTACCTCCAAGTGAAAGAATTATATGAGAAAAGGGTCTTTGAATGGCCCCACAACAAACGATTCATTTTGAAATGAGCAATGGCTTGAGGATGGGACCCTGACAAACAGCAAAGATGAGACATACTGGCATTGCCTTTTGCAGATAAACAGTACAAGGAGACATATTAGAATCATAGAATCACAGAGTGGTTTGGATTGAAAGGGACCTTAAAGCTCATCCAGTTCCAACCTCCTGCCATGGGCAGGGACACCTTCCGCTAGAGCGGGTTGCTCCAAGCCCTGTCCAACCTGTCCTTGAACACTGCCAGGGATGGCGCAGCCACAGCTTCTCTGGGCAACCTGTGTCAGGGCCTCACCACCCTCACACAGAAGAACTTCCTAAGATCTCATCTCAGTCTCCCCTTTGTCAGGTTAAAGCCATTGCCCCTGTGTCCTGTCCCTACAGGCCCTCATCCAAAGCTCCTCTCCAGGTTTCTTGTAGCCCCTTTAGGCACTGGAAGCTGCTATAAGGTCTCCCTGGAGCCTTCTCTTCTCCAAACTGAACAAGCCTGGTCTCCCTGGAGCCTTCTCTTCC
>NW_026913002.1:0-15144 GCF_034315485.1 Pezoporus occidentalis
CCTGTGAGTCCCGACGGCCAATCAGGACGCGCCTTTTAACCGCCGCTCGGCGGGCAGCCAATCAGCACTGGGCTTATATCAGGAGGGCGGGGAGCTGCTGCGCGGGTGGGTGTCACCTCTCCGCCTCGCCCCGCCCCTCCTCCTCTCCTATTGGCCCGCGCGTCCTCTCGCCGGCGCGGATTGGCGGGGCTCTTCTCGCGAGACTTCCGGCCCTGCGGCTTCTCCCGGGCGGCCCCGTGCTCCGGCCTCTTCTGGTCCCGCCGCGGCTGAGGCGAGGTGAGGGCCCGGCGCTTGTGGGGCGGATGTGGGGCGGGATGTGGGGCACGGGAGCGGGGTTACCGGTTACTGAGCGCTCCCTCCGTGCCCGCAGATGCCCGGGGTGACGGTGAAGGACGTGAACCAGCAGGAGTTCGTGCGCGCTCTCGCCGCCTTCCTTAAGAAGTGAGGCCTGGGAGGGGACCGGGAGCGGGGCTGCAATGAGGGGAGGTTGGGGGGTTACCATTGGGGTCTATGGGGACGACCCCATTGGGGTCTGTGGGGGGGAGTTCCTGGTGCTCTGGTGCTGCCGGTGCAGGTCGGGGAAGCTGAAGGTGCCGGACTGGGCGGACACGGTGAAGCTGGCGAAGCACAAGGAGCTGGCGCCCTACGATGAGAACTGGTTCTACACGCGTGCGGGTACGGGGGGAATTGGGGGGTGGGCAGAGTACCCCAAAATGGGGTCTGAACCACCCAAAAGTTGCCCTTAAACCACCCAAAAATTGCCCCAAAACTTGCTCGAAACCAAGCAGAAATGGCCAAAATTGCCCCAAAATATTCCCAAATTGGCTCTAAACCACACAAAAATGGCCAAAATTGCCCCAAAATACCCCAAAATTGGGTCTAAACCACCAAAAATTGCCCCAAAATTTGCTCTAAAGCAACCAAAAATGGCCAAAATTGCCAAAAAATACCCCAGAATTTGGTGTAAACCAACAAAAAATTGCCCCAAAATTTGCTCTAAAGCAACCAAAAATGGCCAAAATTGCCCAAAATACCCCAAGATTGTCTGTAAGCCACACAAAATTGCCCCAAAATTTGCCTGAAACCACACAAAAATGGCCAAAATTGCCCCGAAATACCCCCAAATTGAGTGTAAACCAACCAAAAAATGCCGCCCAAAATGGCCTAAAATTGGCTCTAAACTACACAAAAATGGTCCCAAAATACCCCAAAATTGGGTCTAAGCCACCTTAAATGGCCAACAGTGGCCCCACAGTACCCTGAAGTTGGCTCTAAACCACCTAAAAATGGTCCCAAATTTGTGTCTAAGCCACCTTAAATGGCCAACAGTGGCCCCACAGTATCCCAAAGTTGGCTCTAAACCACCCAAAATTGGCTCCAAACGACAAAAAATGGCCAAAATTGCCCCAAAATGCCCCCAGATTGGGTCTAAGACACCCTAAAATTGCCAAAAATGGCCCAGAATAGTCTCTAAACCACCCTAAAATTGCCAAAAATTGCCCCCAAATACCCTAAAATTGGCTCTAAACCACCCGAAAATGGCACCAAAATTCCTCAAGATTTGCCCTAAATGACCCAAAAATGGACAAAATTGCCCCAAATTGGATCTAAACCACCCTAAAATTGCCAAAAATGGCCCCAAAATTGGGTCTCAACTGCTCAAAATCACCCAAAAAGTGCCCCAAACTTCCCCAAAATTCTCTATAAACCACCTGAAAATGGCCCAAAAATACCCCCAGAATTGGGTCTAAACCACTCTAAAGTGGCCCAAAGTCACTCAAACTCCCCCCAAAAGAGCCAAAACTGCCTGTAAACCACCCAAAATTGATTCAAAACTGCTCCAACTCACCTAGTCCAAAACTGCCACAAAACAGCCCAAACTCACCCAAAACCACCCCAAAACGGCCCCAAAAGAGCCTCTAAAGCATCCAAAGTCGATCCAAACCACCCAGTCCAAAACCACCCAGACTCACCCAAAACCACCTCAAAATGGCCCCAAAAGAGCCAAATCTGCCTCTAAACCCCTGAAAATCAACCCAAAACCCCTCTCCCACCCCCACCACCCCCCCCCCCCCGGTCCAAAACTGCCCTAAAACAGCCCAGACTCACCCCAAACCACCTCAAAATGGCCCCAAAACTGCTCTAAACCACCCAAAATCAACCCAAAACTCCTTCCCCCCCCGGTCCAAAACTGCCCCAAAACAGCCCAGATTCACCCAAAACCACCTCAAAATGGCCCCCAAAGAGCCAAATCTGCCTCTAAACCCCTGAAAATCAACCAAAACTCCTCCAACACCCCCACCCCCGTCCAAAAATGCCCCAAAACAGCCCAAACTCACCCTAAACCACCTCAAAATGGCCCCAAAACTGCCTCTAAACCACCCAAAATCAACCCAAAACTCCTCCAATCCCCCTGCTCCCAAACTGCCCCAAAACAGCCCAGACTCACCCAAAACCACCTCAGAATGGCCCCCAAAAAAGAGCCAAATCTGCCTCTAAACCCCTGAAAATCAACCCAAAACTCCTCCAACACCCCCACCCCCGTTCCAAAACTGCCCCAAAACAGCCCAAACTCACCCCAAACCACCTCAAAATGGCCCCAAAACTGCCCTAAACCACCCAAAATCAACCCAAAACTCCTCCGACGCCCCCGGTCCAAAACAGCCCAGACTCACCCAAAACCACCTCAAAATGGCCTCAAAAAAAGAACCAAATCTGCCTCTAAACCCCCCAAAATCAACCCAAAAATCCTCCAACACCCCCACCCCCGGTCCAAAACTGCCCCAAAACAGCCCAAACTCACCCCAAACCACCTCAAAATGGCCCCAAAACTGCCCTAAACCCCCCAAAATCAACCCAAAACTCCTCCGATGCCCCCGGTCCAAAACAGCCCAGACTCACCCAAAACCACCTCAAAATGGCCTCAAAAAAAGAACCAAATCTGCCTCTAAGCCCCCCAAAATCAACCCAAAACTCCTCCAACACCCCCACCCCCGGTCCAAAACTGCCCCAAAACAGCCCAAACTCACCCCAAACCACCTCAAAATGGCCCCAAAACTGCCTCTAAACCACCCAAAATCAACCCAAAACTCCTCCGACGCCCCCGGTCCAAAACAGCCCAGACTCACCCCAAACCACCTCAAAATGGCCTCAAAAAAAGAACCAAATCTGCCTCTAAACCCCCCAAAATCAACCCAAAACTCCTTCAAACCCCCTGGTCCAAAACTGCCCCAAAAGACCCACATCTGCCTCTTAAACCACCCCAAATTAGCTCCAGCCCCCCAAAACGCCCCAAACCCACCCAAAATGCCCCAAACCTGGCAGATCTGACCCCGGTTTCTCTCCGGCAGCCTCCACCGCGCGGCACCTGTACCTGCGGGGGGGCGCGGGCGCCGGGTCCCTCACCAAGGTGTACGGGGGGCGGCAGCGCCGCGGGGTCCGGCCCAGCCACTTCAGCCGCGGCTCCGGCGCCGTCGCCCGCCGCGTCCTGCAGGCGCTGGAGGCCCTCAAGATGGTCGAGAAGGACCAGGATGGGTAAGGAACCCCCCCCCATCGCGATAGAATCCCCCCTATCGTGATATGACCCATCCCTATCGTGACATGACTCCCCCTATCGTGACATGACTCCCCCTATCGTGACATGACCCATCCCTGTCGTGACATGACTCCCCCTGTCGTGACATGACTCCCCCTATCGTGATATGACCCCCCCTATCGTGACATGACCCATCCCTATCGTGACATGAGTCCCCCTATCGTGACATGACTCCCCCTATCGTGACATGACTCCCCCTATCGTGACGTGTCCCACCCCTATTGTGATACGACCTACCCCTGTTGCGGTATGACCCCAACCCTATGGTGATACGACCCACTCCTGTTGTTATGTAACCCACTGCTATTGTGATATGACCCCCCCGTATCGTGATATGACTCCCCCTATCGTGACATGTCCCACCCCTATTGTGATACGACCTACCCCTGTTGCGTTATGACCCCAACCCTATGGTGATACGACCCACTCCTGTTGTCATGTAACCCACTGCTATTGTGATATGACCCCCCCGTATCGTGACATGACTCCCCCTATCGTGACATGTCCCACCCCTATTGTGATACGACCTACCCCTGTTGCGGTATGACCCCAACCCTATGGTGATATGACCCACTCCTGTTGTTATGTAACCCACTGCTATTGTGATATGACCCCCCGTATCGTGATATGACTCCCCCTATCGTGACATGTCCCACCCCTGTTGTGATACGACCTACCCCTGTTGCGGTATGACCCCAACCCTATGGTGATGCGACCCACTCCTGTTGTTATGTAACCCACTGCTATTGTTTTATGACCCCCCGTATCGTGATATGACTCCCCCTATCGTGACATGTCCCACCCCTATTGTGATACGACCTACCCTTGTTGCGGTATGACCCCAACCCTATGGTGATACGACCCACTCCTGTTGTTATGTAACCCACTGCTATTGTGATATGACCCCCCCCGTATCGTGATATGACCCACCCCTGTTGTGATATGACCCAAACTTACTGTGATATGACCCACCCTATTGAGATATGACCCCTCCCATCGTGAGACGACTCCCCCATTGTGATACAGCCCCCAGCCCCTATCGTGATGTGACCCCCCCATTGCGATATGAGCCCCTTTCCATCACAATATGACCCCCTAATGATGATATTACCGCCCCATCGCGATATGACTCCCCCATCGTGATATGACCCCCCATCATGATATTACCCCCCGTGATACGAACACCCCCAATTGCGATATGAGCCCCCCCCATTGCAATATGATCCCCCCCAATCGTGATATGAACCCCCCATTGCAATATGACCCCCCACCCACGATATGACTCCCTGTTGTGATATGACCCCCCCCTTCCTATCACAGTATGATCCCCCCAATCACAGTATGTCGTGATATGAGCTCCCCCATGATAGGGTGCAGTGTGACCCCCCTGACCCCTTATATACACCCTATATAGAGATGTATCTATATATGGATATACCCCACTTGAGATAGTGCACGATATAACCCATATAATCGCGATAGAACCCCCCACTATCGCGATAGAGCCCCCCCTATCGCGATAGAATGGGATAGAACCCCTCCCCTCCGGTCATACCTCTCATTGACTGCAGGGGGCGCAAGTTGACGCCGCAGGGGCAGCGGGACCTGGACCGCATCGCCGGGCAGGTGCGTTTTGGGGTGGATTGGGGCGTTTTAACCATTTTGAGGGGTTTTGAGGTGGTTTTTTTGGGGGGGGAGGGGTTTGACCGGTTTTGGGGTGTCCCCGCAGGTGGCGGCCGCCAGCAGGAAGCACTGAGGAGCTGAATAAAAGCAGCGTCGCGATGCTCGAGTGGTGTTTGTGTCCAAACCGGGGGGATTTCACCCCAAAATAGGAGGGGGGACTCACAAAATGTGGTTAAAATGACCCAAAATGGGAGGAGGGAATAACAGACGGGGGGGGGAGCTGCCCTGAAATAGGGAAGAGGAGCGCAAACTGGGGGGGAAACTGCCCCAAAATGGGGTGAAAATGTCCCAAATAAGGGAGGAGAAACCCAAATGGCAGGAAACTGCCCCAAAAATAGGGATGGTTGGAAACTGCCTCTAAATAGAGCAGGAATCCCCAAATAGAGGAAAATCACCCCAAAAAATAGGGACGGGGATGCCAAAGTAGGGATAAACTGACCCAAAAGAAGGGCTTGGGAAACCCCAATGGGTCAGAAACTGCCTTAAATGGGGGGAAACTGCCCCAAAATCGGGATGGGAATCCCAAAATGAGGGGAAACTGCCCCCAAAATCAAGGGGGTGATCCTGAAAAGATGGGAAATTGGTCCAAATTGGGGGGAAATGCCCCAAAATAGGGGGGGAAATCGCCAAATAGTGGAAAACTGACCTAAAATAGGGCCAAAATCACCCAGAACTATGAGGGCGACCCCAAAACAGGGCAAAAATGCCCCAAAATGGGGTTGAAAATCCAAAAAGAGTGAGGAAGTGGCTCAAAATGGGGGAAATGCCCCAAAACCTAAAGGATCGTGATGATGTGGAGGGCTTTGAGGTGATAGTTGGGTGAAAATTCAGTGATTTTAGGCAATATTTGGTTAAAAGTTGGGGATTTTGCCCAAAATAGTGCATTATTGGGGGAAAAACCCTAAAACTCCATGATTTTGGGTGGTTTTTTTTTTGCAGTGGGATCCCAGTGAGCTCTTTAGGCATCAAAATGGGGAAAACCACTCTTTTCTCCCTCAAAATACCCCTTTTTAGCCAAAAACTGAGGGTTTGGGGGGAGAAATGCAGTTTGGAAGGTGCCGGTGTGAAAAATGGGGCGATTTAACCAAACTTGATGATTTTGTGATTGAAAAGCAGCGTAAAGAAGGGAAAAGCAGTGGGCTTGGTCCTCGTTTTGGGTGGAAAACGGCCCTTTTTTTGCCTCATTGGAAGTGGGAGTTTTGGGGCCGTTTGCCTGCTTTTTGTGTGTGGGTTTCCTCCAGCTTGGAATGTGTGGGAAGAGGGTGGATTTTGGGTCGAAAACACCCAAAAATGGGGATTTCTGCTGAGCACCTTGGTAACGGCTCCATGTGAGGGGGAAAAAAAAACCTTTTAGCTTGGGAAATTGAGGTTTTAACTCAAAAAGTGAAGTTTTTACCTCAAAAAGTGAAGTTTTTACCTCAAAAAAAATAGTTTTACCTCAAAAAGTGAAGTTTTTACCTCAGAACATGGCATTTTACCTCAAAAAATGAAGTTTTTACCTTGAAAAGTGACGTTTTTACCTTGAAAAGTGGAGGTTTTGCCTCAAAAGTGACGTTTTTTACCTCAGAAATTGGAGTTTTACCTCAAAAAGTGACGTTTTTATCTCAGGGAGTTTTTGCATCAAAAAGTGACGTTTTTGCCTCAGAAAATGGAGGTTTTGCCTCAAAATTCATGTTTTTACTGCGGAAATTGGAGTTTTACCTCAAAAAGTGAACTTTTTGCCTCAGAAAGTGGTGGTTTTACCTCAGTGGAGTTATTACCTCAGAAATTGGAGGTTTTTTACCTCAAAAAGTGGAGTTTTTAACCTCAAAAAGTGAAGCTTTTACCTCAGTGAAGCATTTACCCAAAAAGTGAAGTTTTTACCTCAAAAAAAGTGATGTTTTTACATCAAATTGATGTTTTTACCTCAGGAAATGAGGTTTTTACATTAAGTTTTTATGTAAGAAAATAAAAACCTGAAGTTTTTACCTCAAAAAGTGAGGATTTTACCTCTGAAAATGAGGCTTTAACCACACTAAATTGAGTTTTTACCTCAGAAAACAGAGTTTTTACATAAAAAGTGAAGTTTTTACATCAGAAAACGGAGGTTTTACATCAAAAAGTGATTTTTTTCCCTCAGAAAAATGGAGTTTTACCTCAGAAAGTGACTTTTTTGCGTCAAAAAGTGATGTTTTTACCTCAAGAAATGGCATTTTTTACGTTAGGTGAAGATTTTAGGTAACAAAGTACAGATTTTGCCTCAAAACCCGAAGTTTTTTCCTCGAAAAAAGTGATGGTTTTGGCTCAAACAGTGAAATTTTTGACTCAGAAACCAGTTTTTACCTCAAAAAGTGAGGATTTTACCTCAGAATATGAAGCTTCAACCAAAATAAATAGTTTTTACCTCAAAAAAATATGGTTTTGCCTCAAAAAGTGAAGTTTTTACCTCAGAAAATGACGGGATTACCTCAAAAAGTGACTTTTTATAGCAAAAAGTGGCTTTTTGACCTCAGGAAATGAGTTTTTACCTCAAAAAGTGAAGGTTTTGGCTCAGAAAATGGACTTTTTACCTCAGGAAAAAAGAAGGGTTTACAAAATGGAGTTAAAACCTCAAAAAGTGAAGGTTTTACCTCAAAAACCAGAGGTTTACTTCAGAAAATTGAGGTTTTACTTCAAAAACTCAAAAAAAAAAGGAGTTTTTACCCTCAAAAATGGGGTTTTTACCTCAAAGTGACTGTTTCACCTCAGAAAATGGAAGTTTCATCTCAGGAAATACGAGGTTTTACCTCAAAAAGTGAAGGTTTTACCTCAATAAATGGTGACTTTGCCTCCAAAAATTGAGGTTTTTACCTCAAAAAATGAGGGGTTCACCCCAGAAAATTGAGGTTTTAACTCAAAAAAAAGTGACGGTTTTAGCTCAGAAAATAGTTTTTTACCTCAGAAAATGGGGCTCTAAGCCCAAGAAATGAGTTTTTGCCTCAGGAAATCAAGTTTTTACCTCAAAAAGGGATGTTTTATGCAGGGTTTGCCTCAGAAAATGGGATTTTGCCTCAAAAAGGGAAGGGTTTACCTCAGAAAAGGAGGTTTTTCCTCAAAAAGTGAGGGTTTTACCTCAGAAAATGAGGCTTTAAACTCAAGAAGTGGAGGTTTTGCCTTGAAAAATGGAGTTTTTACCTCAAAAAGTGAGGGATTTGCATCAGAAAATGAAGTTTTACCTCCAAAAAATGGAGTTTTTACCTCAAAAAGTGAGGGATTTGCCACAGAAAATGGAGTTTTACCTAAAAAATGGAGTTTTTACATCGAAAAGTGAGGGATTTGCATCAGAAAATGAAGTTTTACCTAAAAAATGGAGTTTTTACCTCGAAAAGTGAGGGATTTGCATCAGAAAATGAAGTTTTACCTCAAAAAAATGGAGTTTCTACCTCTGAAAATTGATTTTTTCCCTCAAAAGTGAGGTTTTTACCTCAAAAAATGGGAGTTTTTACCTCTGAAAATTGAGGTTTTCCTCAAAAGTGAGGTTTTTACCTCAGAAAATGGGCAGAAATTGGGTCCAATCCTGAGAATTTGGGGCTAAAGAGGCAGAAATTGGGTCTGATCCCACTAAAGGCTCTTTTGGATGCAGGAATTTGGGGCTAAAGAGGCCAAAATTGGGTCTGATGCTTGGAATTTGGGGCTAAAAACACCAGAATTGGGTCTGATCCCACTAAAGACAATTATGGATGCAGGAATTTGGGGCTAAAGATGCAGATTTTGGATCCCATCCTGGAAATTTGGGGTTAAAAAGGCCAAAAGTGGGTCCAAACCTGCTAAGGGAAGGAATTTGGGGCTAAACTTGCTGAAATTGGGTCCAATCCCACTAAAGATGTTTGTGGCTGAAGGAATTTGGGGCTAAAGAGGCAGAAATTGGGTCCTGTCCTGGGAATTTGGGGGCAAAAATGCTGAAATTGGGTCTAATCCCGCTGAAGTCCCATCTGGATGCAGGAATTTGGGGCTAAAGATGCCAAAATGGGGTCCCATGCTGGGAATTTGGGGCTAAAAACGCCCAAAATGGGTCCAATCCCAATAAAGGCCATTGTGGCTGCAGGAATTTGGGGCTAAAGAGGCAGAATTTGGGTCCCATCCCGGGAATTTGGGGCTAAAGAGGCCAAAATTGGGGCTTTCTTTGCCTTGTGCCCGACACCAACCCTGTTCCATCCCCACTTCACACCGGGTTTTGCCCCATTTTTGCCCCATTTTCCCTGGTTTTACCCAATTTCCCCCAAATTTTCCATTTCCCGCATTTTATCCCCATTCTCCCCCATTTTTCTCCCATTTTCCTCTGCTTTTGCTCCATTTCACCCCGGTTTTGCCCCATTTCCCCTGGTTTTAGCCCCATTTTCCCATGGTTTTGTCCCAATTCCCCCATTTTAGCCCCATTTCCAGCCGGGTTTGCCCTCTTTCCCCCAGTTTTGCCTTATTTCCCCTGGTTTTGTCCTCTTTCTCCTTCATTTTGCCCCTTTCTCTACACTTTTGCCTCATTTTTGCCCACTTTCCCATGGTTTTGTCACATTTCCCCCCGGTTTTGCCCCATTTCCCCCCTTTTTTGCCCCATTTCCTCCTTTTTGCCCCATTTCCCCCGGTTTTGCCCCATTTCCCCCGGTTTTGCCCCATTTCCCCCCGTTTTGCCCCATTCCCCTTGTTTTTGCCCCATTTCCCGCCCGATTTTGCCCCATTCCCCCATTTTTGCCCCATTTTCCCCCGGTTTTGCCCCATTCTCCCCCATTCCCAGCCCCATTTCCCCCGGTTTTACCCCATTCCCTCCCCCGGTTTTGCCCCATTCCCCCCCTTTTTTTGCCCCGTTTCCCCCGTTTTTGCCCCATTTTCCCCCGTTCCCAGCCCCATTTCCCCCGGTTTTGCCCCATTCACCCCATTTTTGCCCAATTTCCTTGGTTTTGCCCCATTTCTGCCCGTTCCCAGCCCCATTTCCCCCGGTTTTGCCCCATTCACCCCATTTTTGCCCAATTTCCTTGGTTTTGCCCCATTTCTGCCCGTTCCCAGCCACATTTCCCCCGGTTTTGCCCCATTCACCCCATTTTTGCCCAATTTCCTTGGTTTTGCCCCATTTCTGCCCGTTCCCAGACACATTTCCCCCGGTTTTGCCCCATTTCCCCCATTCCCGTCCCCGTTTCCCAACATTTTTGCCCCATTTCCCCCCAGTTTTACCCCATCCCCCCGGTTTTGCCCCATTTCTCATGGTTTTGCCCCGTTTCCCCCCGTTTTTGCCCATTTTCCCCCGGTTTTGCCCCATTCCATCCGTTTTTGCCCCATTCCCCCCTTTTTTGCCCCATTCCCCCCGGTTGTACCCGATTTCCCCCGGTTTTGCCCCATTTCCCCCATTCCCATCCCCGTTTCCCCCCATTTTTGCCCCATTCCCCCCGCCTTTTGCTCCATTTCCCCCATTCCCATCCCTGTTTCCCAACATTTTTGCCCCATTTCTCCCCGTTTTTACCCCATTCCCCCCGGGTTTGCCCCATTTCTCATCGTTTTGCCCTATTTCCCCCTGGTTTTGCCCCATTTTATCCCATTTTTCCCCATTTCCTCCTTTTTTTTGCCCCATTTCCCCCCGGTTTTGCCCCATTCCCCCCGGTTTTGCCCCATTCCCCCCTTTTTTGCCCCATTTCCCCCAGTTTTGCCCCATTTCCGCCCAGTTTTATCCCAGCCACATTTTACCCCCATTTTTGCCCCATTTCCCCCCTTTATTGCCCCATTTCCCCCGTTCCCAGCCTCATTTTACCCTGTTTCTGCCCCATTCCCCCCGGTTTTGCCCCATTCCGTCCGTTTTTGCCCCATTTCCCCCTTTTTTGCCCCATTTCCCCCAGTTTTGCCCCATTTCCCCCATTTTACCCTGATTTTTTTCCCCCTTTTTTGCCCCATTCCCCCCAGGTTTGCCCCATTTCCTGTTTTTTTCCCCATTTATCCCATTTTTGCCCCATTTCCCCCATTCCCATCCTCGTTTCCCCCCGGTTTTGCCCCATTTCCCCCCATTTTTGCCCCATTTCCTTCCATTTTTTGCCCCATTTCCCCCCATTTTTTGCCCCATTTCCCCCACTTTTGCTCCATTCCCCCCAGGTTTTCCCCATTCCCCCTATTTTTGCCCCATTACCCCCATTTCTCCCCATTCCAACCATTTTTTCCCCATTCCAACCATTTTTCCCCCATTTTCCCCATTTTTCCCCAATTCCCCCCATTTTCCCCATTTCCCCACTTTTTCCCCCATTTCCCCTGTTTTTACCCCATTTTTTCCCCATTCCCCCCATTTTTCCCCCATTTCCCCCGGTTTTACCCCATTTTTCTCCCATTCCTCCCGTTTTGCCCCATTTCCCCCTTTTTTCCCATTCCCCCATTTTTCCCCATTTTCCCCCATCCCCCCCATTTCCCCATCCCCCCATTTTCCCCATTTTTCCCCCGGTTTTGCCCCATTTGCCCCATTTTCCCCCCATTTTTTCCCTATTCCCCCCATTTTTCCCCCATTCTCCCTTATTTTCCCCCATTTTCCCCCATTTTCCCCATTCCCCCATCTTTCCCCATCCCCCCATTTTTCCCCCATTTCTCCCCCATTTTCCCCCATTTTCCCCATTTTCCCCCGATTCCCCCCATTTTTCCCCATTTCCCCACTTTTCCCCCCATTTCCCCTGTTTTTACCCCATTTTTTCCCCATTCCCCCCATTTTTCCCCCATTTCCCCGGTTTTACCCCATTTTTCTCCCATTCTCCCCATTTTGCCCCATTTCCCCCTTTTTTTCCCGATTCCCCCATTTTTCCCCATTTTCCCCATTTTTCCCCCATTTCCCCCGGTTTTGCCCCATTTTCATTTTTTCCCTATTCCCCCCATTTTTCCCCCATTCCCCCTTATTTTCCCCATCCCCCCATTTTCCCCCCATTTTCCCCATTTCATCCCCCCATTTTTCATTTTTCCCCATTTCCCCCCATTTTTCCCCCATTTTTGCCCCATTTTTCCCCCATTTTTTTTTCCCATTTTCCCCCCATTTTTTTCCCCATTTTCCCCTTTTTTCCCCAATTCCCCCATTTTTTTCCCCATTTTTTTCCCCAATTTTTCCCCCATTTTTCCCGAATTTTTCCCCCATTTTTCCCCATTTTCCCCCCCCCCCATTTCCCCCATTTTGCCCCATTTTCCCTTTTTTTTGCCCCATTTTCCCCATTTCCCCCCATTTTTCCCCCATTTCCCCCGGTTTTGCCCCATTTTCCCCATCCCCCCATTTTTCCCCCATTCCCCCCATTTTCCCCCCATTTCCCCCCCTCCCCCCCATTCCCCCCTCCCCCCCCCCCCCCTCCCACCCTCCCCCGTTCCTGCCGTGGGTCCCGGCCCCGGGAGGCCCCAAAAAGGGGGGAATCGGCCCCAAAACGGCGCCGTCAAAGGGCGCCTGTTCCCGGCTCTGAGGCCGCTTTGTGCGGGGCCGGGGGGGGCCGCGCTGCCATGGGAACACCCCCCCCACCCCCACCCCCACCCACACCCCCACCCACACCCCACCGGGAAAGGGGGGGGGATGGGGGGGGGAGAGGTCAATGGGGGGGCAGGGACACAAGGGGGGGTGACCCCGTCCCGCCATGGGTGCCCCCATTGCCACCATGGGTGCCCCCATCCCATTATAGGGTGCCCCCATTGCCATCATGGGTGCCCCCGTCACACCATGGGGTGCCCCCATCCCATTATAGGGTGCCCCCATTGCCATCATGGGTGCCCCCGTCACACCATGGGGTGCCCTGGTCCTGTATTGAGGTGCCCCCATTGCCACCATGGGTGGCCCCATCACACCATGGGGTGACCCCATCCCATTATAGGGTGCCCCCATTGCCACCATGGGGTGATGTGGTCCCACCATGGGGTGCCCCCATCACACCATGGGTGCCCCCATCACACCATGGGGTGACCCCATTGCTACCATGGGGTGCCCTGGTCCTGTATTGGGGTGCCCCCATTGCCACCATGGGTGCCCCCATCACACCATGGGTGCCCCCATTACATTATAGGGTGCCCCCATTGCCATCATGGGTGCCCCCATCCCACCATGGGGTGCTCTGGTCCTGTATTGGGGTGCCCCCATTGCCACCATGGGTGCCCCCATCCCATTATAGGGTGACCCCATTGCCACCATGGGTGCCCCCATCACACCATGGGTGCCCCCATTACATTATAGGGTGCCCCCATTGCCATCATGGGTGCCCCCATCCAATTATAGGGTGCCCCCATCCCATTATAGGGTGCCCCCATTGCCACCATGGGTGCCCCCATTGTTACCATGGGTGCCCCAATTCCACCCTGGGGAGACCCCATCCAACCATGGGGTGCCCCCATTGTCACCATGGGTGCCCCCATCACACCATGGGGTGCCCTGGTCCTGTATTGGGGTGCCCCCATTGCCACCATGGGTGCCCCCATCACACCATGGGGTGCCCCCATCCCATTATAGGGTGCCCCCATTGTCACCATGGGGTGATGTGGTCCCACCATGGGGTGCCCCCATCACACCATGGGTGCCCCCATTGTCACCATGGGTGCCCCCATTGTTACCATGGGGTGATGTGGTCCCACCATGGGGTGTCCCCATCACACCATGGGTGTCCCCATTGCTACCATGGGTGCCCCAATTCCACCATGGGGTGACCCCATCCAAACACGGGGTGCCCCCATTGCTACCATGGGGTGCTCTGGTCCTGTATTGGGGCGCCCCCATTGCCACCATGGGTGCCCCCATTGTCAACATGGGTGCCCCCATCACACCATGGGTGACCCCATCCAGCCATGGGGTGCCCCCATTGCTACCATAGAGTGCCCTGGTCCTCATTAGGGTGCCCCCATCACACCATGGGTGGCCCCATCCAGCCATGGGGTTCCCCCATTGCTACCATGGGGTGCTCTGGTCCTGTATTGGGGTGCCACCAGGGGTGCCCCCATCATGTCTTGGGGTGCCCCCCTCCCATTATAGGGTGCCCCCGTTGTCACCATGGGGTGATGTGGTCCCACCATGGGGTGTCCCCATCACACTATGGGTGCCCCCATTGCCACCATGGGTGCCCCCATCACACCATGGGGTGCCCCCATCCCATTATAGGGTGCCCCCATTGCCACCATAGGGTGATGTGGTCCCACCATGGGGTGTCCCCATCACACCATGGGTGCCCCCATTGCTACCATGGGTGCCCCAATTCCACCCTGGGGTGACCCCATCCAAACATGGGGTGCCCCCATTCAACCATGGGTGCCCCCATTGCTGCCATGGGGTGCCCCCATTGTCACCATGGGTGCCCCCATCCCACCATGGGGTGCTCTGGTCCTATATTGGGGTGCCCCCGTTGCCACCATGGGGTGATGTGGTCCCACCATGGGGTGCCCCCATTGTCACCATGGGTGCCCCCATCACACCATGGGGTGACCCCATTCAACCATGGGGTGCCCCCATTGCTACCATGGGGTGCCCTGGTCCTGTATTGGGGTGCCCCCATTGTCACCATGGCTGCCCCCATCGTGTCTTGGAGTGCCCCCATCCCATTATAGGGTGCCCCCATTGCCACCATGGGGTGCCCCCATCACACCACGGGTGCCCCAATCCCACCATGGGGTGCCCCAATCACACCATGGGGTGCCCCCATCCAACCATGGGTGCCCCATTGTCACCATGGGTGCCCCATCACGTCTTGGGGTGCCCCCATCATGTCTTGGGGTGCCCCATAGTCACCCTAGGGTGCCCCCACCATGTCTTGGGGTGCCCCCATAGTCACCCTAGGGTGCCCCCATCATGTCCTGGGGTGCCCCATAGTCACCCTAGGGTGCCCCCATCATGTCTTGGGGTGCCCCCATTGTCACCCTAGGGTGCCCCCATCATGTCTTGG
>NW_026913003.1:0-15389 GCF_034315485.1 Pezoporus occidentalis
CAGGAGCTCTGGTTGCCTGGCAAAGGTGGGAGCAGCACACAGAGATCAGGAAAGTTGGATACTCCCTGATCATCCCTGGAGCTCTTTCAGTTTGATCAGTCATTCCCTGACAGCCTGCAACAGAGCTGTTGTGCACTGTTGAAACTGACACAGAATTGAGGCCAGGATGAAATCTGACTGATGACTAAAGCCCGTCACCTGACGACCCTACAACTGGTGGTGCCAAGAGAGAGATCCTTTGAGCTCTCCTGGACCGCAGTGTGCTGTGAGCGGCATCTGCCTCATAGTGAGGCATCTCTGAGAGCCCTCTAAACTCTCCAGTTTAGCTAATAGGGGGATCATCTGGCTGGGCCGATCCTGCTGCTCACTGACACTCAGCCCTTTGCCCGCTGAGGAGTGCTTCCAGAGCTGCTGTGAGTATTGTGCTCTGCTTTTACTTTTCACTGCACCAAGGGCAGCTTCAGCATAGGGATGCATCTAGATCTGTGCACAGCCATCTAGCTCCATCTCAGTGGGTTGTGTTAGGTTGGATATTTAATTGCAAGTGCGTGTATATTAGCTTCAGTGATCAAGTGTTGTTAGAAATCCTGTGATTGAGTTTACAAATGCAAACTGCTGCTAGCTGGCATTTGTGATCCTTTAGCTGAATACCAGGCCTGAGACTAAGATGGAATCCAGCTGCACGCAGACTGCTCTCAGAGAGGGAGCTTAGAAAGCAAAGAGATCCAATCTGAACCTCGTGACTCAACAAGAGGGTCTCCCTTATTCCTTTCTGTTTGCAGTTTCTATACGCATGATTTCAGTTCAATGCTGTGTAAATCACTTGAATCCAGTCCTGGATAAATCCTTGCCAAGTCTGACAGAATCTCTTTTTGTAGATGGTGGAGTGGGGCCTCGCCACCAAACCCTGAGGAGTCCAGCTTTTAGAAATTCACATTAAAATCACTTTTGCTGGTATGTGTGGAAGGGATTCTTTCAGCAATCCTAAACAGTTTCACAACAGGCACGCGGGATTTCTCTGGGAAACACATTCCAGTGTCTCACCACCCTCACCGGAAAGAATTTCTTCAGAGAACATAGTTTCTGTTTCACTGCAGACAAAGGAGGCAGGAGAGAAGGGGTGGGGAGCACGCACCCCAGCCCCGACTCCGCACAGGGCAGCGAGGGGTGCTGCTCTTCACTACAGCACAGCTGGGCTGAACTGAGTCAGGGCTTACACAGAAACCTGTCCTTGTCCCTGATGAAGCTCTACAGGCCACAGGCTTCTCCACAAGTACCAGCCCAGCTGTTTTTCTTGTCACGTCTTGCACAGTGTCACAAGCTGTGGCACAAGGGGAGGCCCTTGTTGCTGTTTCTCCTGGAACACAGGGAAGTAGAAAATGAAATACTTTTTTAATAATGAAACCCATTCCAGTGACCATGGAAAATATGGAACAAGATGCTAGAGCCCTACAGGATTTACCAGGAAGAGCAACAATTAACTAAAAATTCCCTCCTACGCTGTTTCCTTTCCCAGCCCATGGATACTTTCCTCAGTAACTTTCAAGTGCACGTGGCACAGCAAGAGATCTGTGTGTCTGCTGCACAGGAAGGTGAACAGTTCCTTTTGATGTTAGAGCTGTAAAGTCAGATTTATCTCCAAAGCAACTCAACCATGGACCAAGGAAAGAGTCAGGGAATTTTCAGCTGTACCTGCAGTGCCCTGCACAGTCAAGGGAAGTCAGGGCCAGGTTGTGCAAGGCAAGGCAGGGCAAGGCGAGGCAAGGCAAGGCAGGGCAAAAGAAGTTATGGCAAGGCAAGGCAAGATAAGGCAAGGCCAGGAAGGACAGGGCAGGGCAGGGCAGGGTAAGGCAAGGCATGGCAAGGTAAGGCAAGGCAGGGCAAGGAAGGTCAAGGCAGATCAAGGCAAGGCAAGGCAAGGTAAGGGAAGGCAATGCCAGGAAAGGCAAGGCACGGCAATGAAAGGCAAGTCAAATCAAGGCACAGCAAGGCAGGACAAGGCAGGGCAAGGAAGTTCAAGGCAGATCAAGGCAAGGCAAGGCAAGGTAGGGGAAGGCAATGCCAGGCACGGCAAGGCAAGGCACTGAAAGGCAAGTCAAGTCAAGGCATGGCAAAGCAGGGTAAGGCAGGGCAAGGAAGTTCAAGGCAGATCAAGACAAGGCAAGGCAAAGCAAGGCAAGGGAGGCAAGGGCAGGCCAGGCTAGGGCAGGCCAGGCAAGGCCAGGCAAGGCAAGGCAATGCAAGACAAAGGAAGGCAAGGCAAGGGAAGGCAATGCAAGGCTAGGGAAGGCAATGCAAGGCTTGGGAAGGCAAGGCAAGGCAAGGCAATAAATGGCAAGGCAAGAAAAGGTAAGGCAAGGCCAGGCCAGGCAAGCCCATGACAGGCCAGGCCGGGCCAGGCAAGTCAAGGAAATGCAAGGAAAGGAAGGCAAAGCAAGGCCAGGCAAGGCAATGCTAGGCAAGGCAAGGCATATCCAGGCCAGGCTAGGCCAGGAAAGGGCTGTCAAGTCAAGGCAAGGCAAGGCAAGGCCAGGCAAGGCAAGGCAAGGGAAGGCAAGGCCAGGAAAGGCAAGGCCAGGAAAGGCCAGGTCAGTCAAAGCCAGGCAAGGCAAGGCAAGAAAAAGCAAGGGAAGGAAATGCAAGGCAAGGCAAGGCATGGCAAGGGAAGGAAAGGCATAGCAGGGCATGGCAAGGCAAGGGAAGACAGGGCAAGACAAGTCAAGGCATGGCAAAGAAAGGAATGGCATGGCGAGGTGAGGAAATGCGAGGCAATGGAAGGCAAGGCAAGGAAAAACATGGCAAGGGAAGGAAAGTCATGGCAGGTGAGGAGAGGCGAACCTACGCAAGGGGAGGCAATTCAAGGCAAGGCATGGCAAGACAAGGGAAGGAAATTCATGGTGAGTCGAGGTGAGGCAAGGCAGGGCAACGGAAATAAAGATATAGTGAGGCGAGGGAAGGGAAGGGAAGGGAAGGGAAGGGAAGGGAAGTGAAGGGAAGGGAAGGGAAGGGAAGGGAAGGGAAGGGAAGGGAAGGGAAGGGAAGGGAAGGGAAGGGAAGGCAAGGGAAGGGAAGGGAAGGGAAGGGAAGGGAAGGGAAGGGAAGGGAAGGGAAGGGAAGGGAAGGGAAGGGAAGGGAAGGGAAGGGAAGGGAAGGGAAGGGAAGGGATGGCAAGGCGAGGGGAGGCAAGTCAAGGCAAAGTGAGGTGAGGCGAGGTGAGGCAACGCAATACAAGGCAAGGCAAGATAAGTCAAGGCAAAGCCATTGAAGGCCAGGAAAGGCGAGGAGAGGTGATGCGAGGTGAGGCAAGGCAAGGGAAGGAAAGAAAAGGCAAGGCAGGGCATGGCAATGGAAGGCAAGGCAAGGCAAGGGAAGGCAAGGCGAGGCAAGGAAACCTGCGGATGAAGCACTCTATAGGCAGATAGGAAAAGCCTCACGCTCGCAGACCCTTGTTCTCATGGGGGACTTCAACCACCCTGACATCTGTTGGAAGGACTACGGCCCGGCACAAGCAATCCAGGAGGTTCCTCGATTGTGTGGCCTCTTCAAGACAACTTCCTTCTGCAAGTAATAGAGGAGCCGACAAGGAAGGTGCCATGCTTGACCTCGTGCTCACCAACAGGGAAGGGCTCGTTGGAAATGTGACGCTCCAGGGCAGCCTTGGATGCAGCGATCATGAGGTGCTCGAATTCGAGATCCTCAAGACAGTGAGAAGAGGGTGCAGCAAGCTCACTGCCCTGGACTTCAAAAGAGCAGATTTTGGCCTCTTCAGGAACATGCTTAGGAAGGTTCCATGGGATATAGCCCTAGAGGGCAGAGGGGCCCAAGACTGTTGGTTGATACCCAAGGATCACCTGCTACAAGCTCAGGAGTGTTGCATCCCAACCAAAAGGAAGTGCAGCAGGAGGGCCAGGAGACCTCCTTGGATGGATAAGGAGCTCCTGAGGAAAATTCAATTGAAAAGAGAGGCTTATAATAAGTGGAAGCAAGGACAGGTGACCTGGGAAGAGTACAGGGATGTTGTCCGAGAAGCTAGGGGCCAGGTTAGGAAAGCTAAGGCTCACTTAGAATTAAACTTAGCTAGAGGTATTAAAGATAACAGGAAGGGATTCTACAGGTACATAGCAAATGAAAAACAGACTAGGGAGAATGTAGGCCCCCTCAGGAAGCTCTCAGGAGAACTGGCTAAACAGGATTTGGAGAAGGCTGAGGTTCTGAATGACTTCTTTGCTTCAGGCTTCACTGTCAAAGGCGCTGACTGCACTACCCAAGTCTTGGAAGGGAGATACAGGGACTGTGAGAATGAAGACCTTGCACCCACTGTAGGAGAGAATCTGGTTCGAGACCATCTTAAAAACCTGAACATGCACAAGTCCATGGGTCCTGATGAGATCCATCCACAGGTCCTGAAGGAGCTGGCAAATGAAGTTGTGAAGCCGCTGGCCATCATATTTGAAAAAATCGTGGCAGTCAGGTGAAGTTCCCGATGACTGGGAAAAGGGAAATATAACCCCCATTTTCAAGAAGGGGAAAATGGATGACCCAGGGAACTACAGACCAGTCAGTCTCACCTCTGCGCCTGGCAAAATCTTGGAGCAGATTCTCCTGGAAGGCCTGCTAAGGCACATGAAAATCAACAAGGTGCTTGGTGACAGCCAGCAGGGCTTCACTGAGGGGAAATCCTGCCTGACCGATGTGGTGGCCTTCTATGATGGGGCTACAGAACTGATGGACAGGGGTAGAGCAGTTGATGTCATCTACCTGGACTTGTGCAAAGCATTCGACACTGTCCCACATGACATCCTTGTCTCTAAATTGGAGAGACATCAATTTGATGGACCACTCGGTGGATAAAGAACTGGCTGGATGGCCTCACGCAAAGAGTTGTGGTCAATGGCTCAGTGTCCGGCTGGAGACCAGTAATGAGTGGTGTCCCTCAGGGATCGGTGTTGGGACCGGTCTTGTTTAATATCTTTGTCGCTGACATGGACAGTGGGATTGAGTGCGCCCTCAGCAAGTTTGCCAATGACACCAAGCTGTGTGGTTCGGTTGATACCCTGGAGGGAAGGAATGCCATCCAGAGGGACCTCGACACGCTTGTGAGGTGGGCTGATGCCAACCTCATGGAGTTTAACCATGCCAAGTGCAAGGTTCTACACCTGGGTCGGAGCAATCCCAGGCACAGCTGCAGGTTGGGCAGAGCAGAGATTCAGAGCAGCCCTGCAGAGAAGGACTTGGGGATGCTGGTCGATCAGAAAATGATCATGAGCCAGTTTCAGTGTGCGCTTGCAGCCCAAAAAGCCAACTGTATCCTGGGATGCATCAAAAGGAGTGTGACCAGCAGGTCGAAGGAGGTGATCCTGCCCCTCTACTCTGCTCTTGTGAGACCTCACCTGGAGCATTGTGTGCAGTTCTGGTGTCCTCAACATAAAAAGGACATGGAACTGTTGGAACAAGTCCAGAGGAGGCCATGAGGATGATCAGGGGACTGGAGCACCTCCCGTATGAAGACAGGCTGCGGAAATTGGGGCTGTTCAGCCTGGGGAAGAGAAGGCTGCGTGGAGACCTCAGAGCAGCCTTCCAGTATCTGAAGGGGGGCTATAGGGATGCTGGGGAGGGACTCTCCATTAGGGACTGTAGTGACAGGACAAGGGGTAACAGGTTAAAACTTAAACAGGGGAAGTTTAGGTTGGATGTGAGAAGGAAGTTCTTTCCTGTTAGGGTGGTGAGGCACAGGAATGGGTTGCCCAGGGAGGTTGTGAATGCTCCATCCCTGGCAGTGTTCAAGGCCAGGTTGGACAAGGCCTTGGGTGATATGATTTAGCATAAGGTGTCCCTGCCCACGGCAGGGGGGTTGGAACTAGATGATCTTCAGGTCCTTTACAACCCTAATTATTCTATGATTCTATGATTCTATGATTCTATGACTCTATGATACTAAGACTCCTCTGTCACTTCTCTATGACTCCTGTACGACTCCTCTATGACTACTCTGATCACTCAAAGGCAGCCAAAAGTGAGGAAGATTGTTGGAAGAAGTAAACGACCTTCAGACACCACCAGCACAATTCTGTACACATGCGGGGAACTCTCTGGAAAATGATGTAATCCATATGTAGCCTTATGAATATGTATGTATGCCCAGGGACTATGAAAGGACGGCTTGTGTGGCAATTCAGAGACACACGTTAGGAGGAGCTATACCCTGTGTCTGCCGGCGCCACAGGAAAGAATACCTGCTTGTCAGCTTGAAAACTTTGGTGGTGAGTTTGTTCCTGGAGTTTTCTCTGAGATCACCTTGCACACGCAGAGCCGTGCACTGCAGCAGCAGCGTCTCTCTGGCCTCCTGCTGCCACTGTCAGAGGCTAGAGGCACCTCAGCCCTGCGCTGTTGTCGACCTGATCTGCCCTCACGTGGGGGCCCAGCGCCCAACATTCCTGACTCATGGTGGCACTGCTGGCTCTGCGGGTACTGGGGCAGGAGAAGGGCCCTGGCTGATGCTGCTCCTTCTGGTGTCGTGGTGGCTGCGGAGGTGACAGCCCCGGACCTGGCACCTGCATCTCCTGGTGCCTGGGATGTCCCTGGTGGCTCCTCAACTGTTGGAGCTGGCTCTGCTGACACAAGCGCTTCACCCTCCTCTTGGTCCACCCACCCAGGCTGCAATGGCTTCCCTTGTGTAGAGCAGCGTTGAGGGAGACCGTGCCAAGAGCTGTGCTGAAGCTGAGGGAAACCACATCCACTCTTTGTCTCCTCACGCACAACTGCAGGCTCTCAGCTTGACCAGGCAGCAGTTACCCTTCAGACGGCTTTTAGGTGCCCAGAGGTGTCACCCAAGAGGACTCTGATGCTGGCACACGCCTCACCAAAGGCAGTTTGTACAGCCTGGGTTCCCCTGGGTTGCCCTTGGCACCTTTATCAAAGGTAACTGCAACATGGCCTTGTCATCTCTCCCAAGAGACCTCTGCCAATCCAATGACCTTTCACAAGGGGGATCCCAAAGGAATGCTGATCTTCCCCTGTAACTGCACTGCCGCTGTCCTGCCTTTTACACCGCGTCCTTCATTCCTCCCATCTTTCGTAGATTTTCCTTTCAAATAACCCTTTCAAATAACTTCTATCAGATGCCCTTTGTAATCTTCCTGCACTCGGAAACCTCCCCAGTTCCCTGGAAGACAATCTGGAAGACTTGACAAAAACTACATGGTGAGACATGGCTCATCAGGGTTTAATGAGTCCCATGGTGTATTTGGACTGAGTCCGTGAACCTCAGGTGCTGAGAGGAGACTGAGGAAACCTCTCAAGAAGTCCATGTCAGAAACAAAGCCCCAAGTCCCTTCAGCATTAATGGGCCCCACTGAGGGCTGAGCTGACAAAGCCTCCCCAGGGCACCGTGTAAAAAGTAACTGTGTGTGAACAGGTCAAAGGCAAAGTGCAGCTTTGAGAAAACCCTCCTGGCTCTTCTGCTTTGATGAGCAGAAAGGCCAAGCGTGCTGACCACAGCCCTGCAGAAGCAGAGCCTGAGAATTTGGAATGAAATGGACTTCATAGGCCTTGATGAAACCATAGCCCAGGGAGAGGCCTTTTGCAATGATGGTGACACCGTTGCAAAGCAGCCTGTGTGATGAAGAGGCCCAGCACCAGCTTTCCCTGCTGTTCATTCTGCTTTCCCAGCAGATGCCACTGTTCTTTCTTGTCTCTGCACTGTGTTGCTGCCACAGAGAGCAGAACGAACTGATTCCATTCAAATGCTTTTCCTGTATGAAAGGGAGCAGTGCAACGATGGATGCACCAATGTAAAGGTGATTGTGTGCTGAACAGGTCCAGCACCAGCTTTCAATCCTGACACTTCTGCTGTGGGAGCAGAGGCCAAACGTTCGTGCTGTACTCACTGTGCTGCCTGCAGCTGAGAGCGACCAGCTGAGAATTTGGATTCAAATGGACTTTTAGGTATGAAACCGAGGAGAGACTGCAATGATGGTGACACCGTTGCAAAGCAGCCTGTGTGCTGAAGAGGCCCAGCACTAGCTTTCCCTGCTGGTTCTTCTGCTGTGGGAGCAGATGCCACTGTTCATTCTGTTTCTCCTTCAGAAGGTTCCTCCTCCTCCTCCTCAGCATCCTCCACTGCCAAGTGCCTTTAAGCTCCCTGTGTCTTGCAGGTCTCCCCTCGGTCCCAGCTTAGCAGCAGAGGCCCAGCCCAAGGTGGCTCTGCCTCTGCCCCCTGGGCTCCTTCCAGGGCTCCCTGGGGCTCCAGGGAAACACCATGGGAAACAGCCTGAAGAAAGCACTGATCTTCTCTCCCTCAGCTGGGAGACACACTGCCTTCGTGCAGTGCCATTTCTCTGATGATACAAAGATTTAAGGATAAAAATCTTCTTTTCTTACAATCAAAGAATCACTTTGTGAATCACATGTCTCGAAGACCCTTAGTGACTAACATAAAATTGGTTAAGCACAGGTGTGAGAACTTGACCTCCAAAGCTTGCCAACAGTCCACAGTTCTCATTAACTCAGTGAATTCCAGCTTCTTCTTATCTTGCTTTTTTAGGCTTCCTCGGGCCTCTCATGGCCTTGCTGTTTCTTTCAGGATTATTCAGAGTTTATGTACCAAGTATCAATTCTCCTGTGAGAACACTGTCTCCGCACATCTCTGGTGGGATAACCTGGTTGGATGGCCAGCAACAGCAACTGGGGCTTTAAAGTTGAATTTTACATCCTACCATAATCTCACTAATTTATATCCTATTCTGTTGTTAAACATTCTGCTATACATTAGAACATAAAAATCAGCCGGACAAGTTATGTTGATGCAGAAACCTGTCCATATATATAATTGTACTTAAACCCATTTAAGAAATTCTTAACAATTGAGTAAAGCAACCAAACATTGCCCTCAGTTTATAACTGGAATTCAACACTACTCTGTTTGTTGGCACAGCGGCAAGAGGTGAGCACACCTCTCTGAGAAAGGTGGACTGACTTGAGTTACGGGGTGGAATGTGCTGATGCACTTCCCCCCCATTTCCTGGAGCCCTCTGCTTCCCCAGGAGTTCCTGTTTGGCCCCAGCCTTTGCACAGTGCAAGGAGTTGGCTGCTGGCTGCTCCCTGGCTGCACCAGGAGCTCTGGTTGCCTGGCAAAGGTGGAAGCAGCACACAGAGGTCAGGAAAGTTGGATACTCCCTGCTCATCCCAGGAGCTCTTTCAGGTTGATCAGTCATTCCCTAAATCCTAAACAGTTTCACAAGAGGCATGGGGGACATCTCTGGGAAACACGTTCCAGTGTCTCACCACCCTCACCGGAAAGAATTTCTTCAGAGAACACAGTTTCTGTTTCACTGCAGACAAAGGAGGCAGGAGAGAAGGGGTGGGGAGCACACACCCCAGCCCCGACTCCGCACAGGGCTGCGAGGGGTCGAGTGCTGCTCTTCACTACAGCACAGCTGGGCTGAACTGAGTCAGTGCTTACACAGAAACCTGTCCTTGTCCCTGATGAAGCTCTACAGGCCACAGGCTTCTCCACAAGTACCAGCCCAGCTGTTTTTCTTGTCACTTCTTGCACAGTGTCACAAGCTGTGGCACAAGGGGAGGCCCTTGTTGCTGTTTCTCCTGGAACACAGGGAAGTAGAAAATGAAATACTTTTTTAATAATGGAACCCATTCCAGTGACTACGGAAAATATGGAACAAGATGCTAGAGCCCTACAGGTTTTACCAGGAAGAGCAACAATTAACTAAAAATTCCCTCCTGTGCTGTTTCCTTTCCCAGCCCATGGATACTTTCCTCAGTAACTGGCAAGTGCACATGACACAGCAAGAGATCTGTGTCAAGCAAGGCCAGGCAAGGCAAGGCAATGCAAGACAAAGGAAGGCAAAGCAAGGGAAGGCAACGCACAGCTAGGGAAGACGCGGCAAGGCAAGGCAAGAGAAGGCAAGGCAACTCAAGGTAAGGCAAGGCAGGGCAAGGACAGGCAAGGCCATGACAGGCCAGGCCAGGCCAGGCAAGGCAAGGAAAGGCAAGGCAATGCAAGGCCAGGCAAGGCAATGCTAGGCAAGGCAAGGCATGTCCAGGCCAGGCTAGGCCAGGAAAGGCCAGGCAAGTCATGGCAAGGCAAGGAAGGCCAGACCAGGCCATGCCAGGCAAGGCAAGGCAAGGCAAGAAAAGCCCTGCAAGGCCAGGGCAGGCCACATCAAGCAGGGCAAGGCCAGGCTAGGCCAGGACAGTCAAGCAATGGAAGATACGGCAAGGCAATTCAATGCAAGGCAAACTAAGGCCAGGCCAAGCCATGCCAGGAAAGGCCAGGCAAGTTAGGTCAATGAAAGGCAAGACCAGGCAAGGCCAGGCTAGGCCAGTCCAGGCCAGGCAAGGCAAGGAAATGCAAGGCAAGGCAAAGCAAGACCCAAACCCGACTCTGCTTAACTTTTGAGATCAGACAAAATGGTGGTGGGTAAAACACACTCTGTGTGTGTGCCAACATGCTGATCCCCACCACAATCAGCAGGCAGGTCCCAAGGGTACCCAAATGCCATTCAAAACCTTCAGACCTCTCAAACGATGCTGCTGTACTTGTCATTGGAGCTGGGGTAGCTCCTGTGCTTGCCGGCACTCCCACCACCAGCTTCTCTTTTGCTGAGTCCAGATCTTCCTCCTCTGCCTTGCTGGGAAATGCTGCGTGGTCTCCTGCATCCTCCTGGGGCTCGGCTGGCAGCTTCCAGGGAATGCTCTCGGCTGTTGTGGGGCTGCACTCGGCCACGGGTCTTGGCTCCTCCACCGCCTTCACCCACTGCTCTGCAGCCACCTCCTTCTACCCCTTGACAGCCCTGACATCCCCCACCAGCATCACCTCTCCTCGCCTTTCCTGGCCTTCAATGGCTTTGCCTTGCCTTATCTTGCCTTGCCTTGTATTGCGTTGCCTCACCTCGCCTCACCTCACTTTGCCTTGACTTGCCTCCCCTCGCCTTGCCATGCCTTCCCTTCCCTTTGCTTGCCTTGCCTCGTCTTGCCTTGCCTTTCCTTTCCTTCCCTTCCCTTGCCTTGCCTCGCCTCACTATATCTTTATTTCCGTTGCCCTGCCTTGCCTCACCTCGACTCACCATGAATTTCCTTCCCTTGTCTTGCCATGCCTTGCCTTGAATTGCCTCCCCTTGCGTAGGTTCGCCTCTCCTCACCTGCCATGACTTTCCTTCCCTTGCCATGTTTTTCCTTGCCTTGCCTTCCATTGCCTCGCATTTCCTCACCTCGCCATGCCATTCCTTTCTTTGCCATGTCTTGACTTGTCTTGCCCTGTCTTCCCTTGCCTTGCCATGCCCTGCTATGCCTTTCCTTCCCTTGCCATGCCTTGCCTTGCCTTGCATTTCCTTCCCTTGCTTTTTCTTGCCTTGCCTTGCCTGGCTTTGACTGACCTGGCCTTTCCTGGCCTTGCCTTCCTGGCCTTGCCTTCCCTTGCCTTGCCTTGCCTGGCCTTGCCTTGCCTGGCCTTGACTTGACAGCCCTTTCCTGGCCTAGCCTGGCCTGGATATGCCTTGCCTTGCCTAGCATTGCCTTGCCTGGCCTTGCTTTGCCTTCCTTTCCTTGCATTTCCTTGACTTGCCTGGCCCGGCCTGGCCTGTCATGGGCTTGCCTGGCCTGGCCTTGCCTTACCTTTTCTTGCCTTGCCATTTATTGCCTTGCCTTGCCTTGCCTTCCCAAGCCTTGCATTGCCTTCCCTAGCCTTGCATTGCCTTCCCTTGCCTTGCCTTCCTTTGTCTTGCATTGCCTTGCCTTGCCTGGCCTTGCCTGGCCTGCCCTAGCCTGGCCAGGCCTTGCCTCCCTTGCCTTGCCTTGCCTTGCCTTGTCTTGATCTGCCTTGAACTTCCTTGCCCTGCCTTACCCTGCTTTGCCATGCCTTGACTTGACTTGCCTTTCATTGCCTTGACTTGCCGTGCCTGGCATTGCCTTCCCTTACCTTGCCTTGCCTTGCTTTGATCTGCCTTGAACTTCCTTGCCCTGCCTTGTCCTGCCTTGCTGTGCCTTGATTTGACTTGCCTTTCATTGCTTTGCCTTGCCTTTCCTGGCATTGCCTTGCCTTGCCTTGATCTGCCTTGAACTTCCTTGCCCTGCCTTGCCTTACCTTGCCATGCCTTGCCTTACCCTGCCCTGCCCTGCCCTTCCTGGCCTTGCCTTATCTTGCCTTGCCATAACTTCTTTTGCCCTGCCTTGCCTTGCCTTGCCTCGCCTTGCCCTGCCTTGCCTTGCGCATCCTGGCCCTGACTTGCCTTGCCTTTGCAGGGCACTGCAGGTACAGCTGAAAATTCCCTGACTCTTTCCTTGGTCCATGGTTGAGTTGCTTTGGAGATAAATCTGACTTTACAGCTCTGACACCAAAAGGAACTGTTCATCTTCCTGTGCAGCAGACACACAGATCTCTTGCTGTGCCATGTGCACTTGAAAGTTACTGAGGAAAGTATCCATGGGCTGGGAAAGGAAACAGCGCAGGAGGGAATTTTTAGTTAATTGTTGCTCTTCCTGGTAAATCCTGTAGGGCTCTAGCATTTTGTTCCTTATTTTCCGTGGTCACTGGAATGGGTTTCGTTATTAAAAAAGTATTTCATTTTGTACTTCCCTGTGTTCCAGGAGAAACAGCAACAAGGGCCTCCCCTTGTGCCACAGCTTGTGACACTGTGCAAGACGTGACAAGAAAAACAGCTGGGCTGGTACTTGTGGAGAAGCCTGTGGCCTGTAGAGCTTCATCAGGGACAAGGACAGGTTTCTGTGTAAGCACTGACTCAGTTCAGCCCAGCTGTGCTGTAGTGAAGAGCAGCACCCCTCGCTGCCCTGTGCGGAGTCGGGGCTGGGGTGCGTGCTCCCCACCCCTTCTCTCCTGCCTCCTTTGTCTGCAGTGAAACAGAAACTGTGTTCTCTGAAGAAATTCTTTCCGGTGAGGGTTGAGACACTGGAATGTGTTTCCCAGAGAAATCCCGCGTGCCTGTTGTGAAACTGTTCAGGATTGTTGAAAGAATCCCTTCCACAGATACCAGCAAAAGTGATTTTAATGTGAATTTCTAAAAGCAGGATTCCTCAGGATTTGGTGGCGAGGCCCCACTCCACCATCTACAAAGAGATTGTGTCAGACTTGGCAAGGATTTATCCAGGACTGGATTCAAGTGATTTATACAGCATTGAACTGAAATCATGTGTATAGAAACTGCAAACAGAAAGGAATAAGGGAGACCCTCTTGTTGAGTCATGAGGTTCAGATTGGATCTCTTTGCTTTCTAAGCTCCCTCTCTGAGAGCAGTCTGCGTGCAGCTGGATTCCATCTTAGTCTCAGGCCTGGTATTCAGCTAAAGGATCACAAATGCCAGCTAGCAGCAGTTTGCATTTGTAAACTCAATCACAGGATTTCTAACAACACTTGATCACTGAAGCTAATATACACGCACCTGCAATTAAATATCCAACCTAACACAACCCACTGAGATGGAGCTAGATGGCTGTGCACAGATCTAGATGCATCCCTATGCTGAAGCTGCCCTTGGTGCAGTGAAAAGTAAAAGCAGAGCACAATACTCACAGCAGCTCTGGAAGCACTCCTCAGCGGGCAAAGGGCTGAGTGTCAGTGAGCAGCAGGATCGGCCCAGCCAGATGATCCCCCTATTAGCTAAACTGGAGAGTTTAGGGGGCTCTCAGAGATGCCTCGCTATGAGGGAGATGCCGCTCACAGCACACTGCGGTCCAGGAGAGCTCAAAGGATCTCTCTCTTGGCACCACCAGTTGTAGGGTCATCAGGTGACGGGCTTTAGTCATCAGTCAGATTTCATCCTGGCCTCAATTCTGTGTCAGTTTCAACAGTGCACAACAGCTCTGTTGCAGGCTGTCAGGGAATGACTGATCAACCTGAAAGAGCTCCTGGGATGAGCAGGGAGTATCCAACTTTCCTGATCTCTGTGTGCTGCTCCCACCTTCGCCAGGCAACCAGAGCTCCTGGTGCAGCCAGGGAGCAGCCAGCAGCCAACTACCCACCTCTTGCCACTGTGCCAACAAAGAGAGTAGTGCTGAATTCCAGTTATAAATTGAGGGTGATGTTTGGTTGCTTAACTCAATTGTTAAGAATTTCTTAAATGGGTTTAAGTACAATTCTATATATGGACAGGTTTCTGCATCAACATAACTTGTTCAGCTGATTTCTATGCTCTAATGTATAGCAGAATGTTTAACAACAAACAGAATAGACTATAAATTAGTGAAATTAAGGTAGGATGTAAAATTCAACTTTAAAGCTGCCCCAGGGAGGAGGAGGGGGGCAGAGGCAGAACCTTGGGCTGGGCCTCTGCCTTCTGCAAGACACAGGAGCTTAAAGGCACCAGTGGAGGATTCCCTGAAGGAGCCCTGTCTGTGGTAAGGCACTGGGTGCAGGGCAATGCAGCTGCAGTTTCTCTCTGTGTAGATAAGGAGGAGGATGTGCTGCAGAGCAGGGCTTCCCCCTGCACCATGCAGGGACAGGACAAGGCAGGTCCCTTGTCCCGGGGCTGGCTGCAGGGTGTGAATGTGGGTGTGCAGGCAGGGGTGCCCAGCGCTGCCCTTGCAGCAGGGTCCCTGCAGCCCAAAGGCTGTGTGCAGGGGCAGGGACTCTGCTGCCTGCCAGGGTCAGCACTCGGCCTGCCCAGGAGCTCCCCATGGGGGCCCCGGGAGAGGGGAAAAAAGGGGGGAAGGGAAAAACGGGGAAAGGGGGAAACCCCGGGCGTAAACCCCCGGGGGGAAGGAAAAGGAAACAACATTTAGCCCCTTGAGGGGGGAAAGGGCTAGGAGGGCGGGGGCCAGGGCCGGAAAAAAAGGGGGGGGGGGGCCAGGGGGGGGGGGAAGGGGGGGGGGGAAGGGGGGACCCGGGGTGAGGGGGGGACGGCCCAAAAAACCCCCAGGGCCCGGGAAACAAAAGGGGGGGGGAAGGAAGGGAAAACTGGCAGGGGAAAAAGGGAAACCCCCGGGGAAAAAAAAGGTAGGCAAAAAGGGCCCCCCGGGGGGGATTCCCGGGGGGGGGAAAAAGGGTTCCCCGGGCCCCGGGGGGGCCCCGGGGTTTTTCCCCTTTTACAAAAAGGTTTTAAAGGTAAAAATTCCAAAGGGGGGGGAAAAAAAGGGAACCGGGGGGGGGGGCAGGAAAGGGGCCCCGGGAAAAAGGGGGGGAAAAAAAGGGGAAAGGGGGGGGGGGTAAAAACCAGGGAAAGGAAAAGGGGGAATTTAAAAAAAAGGGGGGGGGGTCGGGAGGGCCCCGGGGGGAAAAAAAAAGGGGGGGGCTTTGGGGGGGCCCCCAGGGGGGGAAAAACCTAAAAAGCCCCCCGGTTGGGGGGATGGGGATTTTTTTTTAAACCCCCAAAAAAGGAAAACAAAGGAAGGGGGGGTTTTTTGGGAAAAACCCCCTTTTT
>NW_026913004.1:0-13352 GCF_034315485.1 Pezoporus occidentalis
CTAGCTTTCAAACCGAAAAGTGCATTTGAATGCAAGATCTCCAGAGCCTGCTCTCGGCTGCCCAGCAGCATAGTGAGTAGAGCACCAACGTTTGGGTTCTGCTCCCACAGTAGAAGAGCCAGGAGGGAAAGCTGGCACTCGGATTCTTCAGCACACAGTCTGCTTTACAACAGTGCCTCCATCATTGCTGTCACTGCTCACTTTCATACCTGAGAGTTTCAATGAAACCTCTCGGAAGCCTGCACTTTGCTGCCCTGCAGCACTCTGAGTAGAGCATGAACTTTTGGCCTCTGCTCCCACAGCAGAAGAGCCAGGATGAAAAGCTGGTGCTGGCATTCTTCAGCACAAAGTCAGCTTTGCAACGGTGCCTCCATCATTGCTTTCACTGCTCACTTTCATACCTGAAAGAGAGTTTGAATGAAACCTCTTCGAAGCCTGCACTCTGCTGCCCAGCAACGCAGTGCGTAGATGCAGAAGGTTTGGCTTCTGTTCTCACAGCCGAAGAGGCAGGAGGGAAAGGTGGTGCTAGTGATCTTCAGAACAGAGTCAGCTTTGCAACACTATGTCCATCCTTACTCTCAGGGCTCACTTTCCTACGTGAGTTTGCATTTGAATGCTACCTCTCAGGAGCTTGCTGTCTGCTGCCCAGCAGCACACTGAGTAGAGCACAAACTTTTGGCCTCTGTTCTCCCAGCCGAAGAGCCAGGAGGGAAAGCTGGGGCTGGGAATCTTCAGCACACAGTCAGCTTTGCAACGGAGTCACCATCTGTGCTCTCTGAGCTTTCAAACCTAAAGGTGCATTTGAATGCAAGATCTCCAGAGCCTGCTCTCGGCTGCCCAGCAGCATAGTGAGTGGAGCACCAACGTTTGGGTTCTGCTCCCACAGTAGAAGAGCCAGGAGGGAAAGATCGTGCTGGGCCTCTTCAGCACACAGTCAGCTTTACAAGGGTGTCAGCATCATGCCTGTTCACTGCTCACTTTCATAAGTAAAAGTCTATTTGAATTGTACCTCTCCGGGGCTTGCTCTAGGGGACCCAGGAGCACAGCGAGGAGGGCACGAACGTTTGCCCTCTGTTCCCACAGCCGAAGACGAATGAAAAAAGCTGGTGCTGGGCCTCTTCAGCACCCAGCTTTGCAACGGTGCCTCCATCAATGCAGTTTCTCCTCGGTTTAATGCCTAAAAGACAATTTGAATAAAACCTGGAGGTCACTCTCAGCTGCCCAGCAGCACAGTGAGTAGAGCACGAACGTTTGGCCTCTGCTCCCACAGCAGAAGAGAAAAAAGGGAAAGCTGGTGCTGGGATTCTTCAGCACACAGTCAGCTTTACAACGGTGCCTCCATCATTGCTGTCTCTGCTCACTTTCACACCTGAAAGAGAGTTTGAATGAATCCTCTCGGAAGCCTGCCCTCTGCTGCCCAGCAGCACTCTGAGGAGATCATGAACGTCTGGCCTCTGCTCCCACAGCAGAAGAGCCAGGAGAGAAAGCTGCTTCTGGCAATCTTCAGCACATAGTCAGCTTTGCAACTTTGTCACCAGCAGTGCTGTGGCTCCTCGGTTTCATAGCTAAAAGTTCATTTGAGTCGTACCTCTCTGGAGGGTGTCTAAGCTGCCCTGCAGCACAGTGAGTAGAGCACAAACGTTTGGCCTCTGCTCACACAGCCGAAGAGCCAGGCGTGAAAGCTTGTGCTACTAATCTTCAGCACACAGTCAGCTTTGCAAAGGTGCCTCCATTCCTGGTGTCACTGCCCACTTTCAACATGAAAAACCTCGGAATGTATTCGCTCCAGAGCCTGCTCTCGCCTGCGCAGCAGCACAGTGAGTAGAGCATGAACTTTTGGCCTCTGCTCCCACAGCAGAAGAGCCAGGATGAAAAGCTGGTGCTGGCATTCTTCAGCACAAAGTCAGCTTTGCAACGGTGCCTCCATCATTGCTTTCACTGCTCACTTTCATACCTGAAAGAGAGTTTGAATGAAACCTCTTCGAAGCCTGCACTCTGCTGCCCAGCAACGCAGGGCGTAGATGCAGAAGGTTTGGCTTCTGTTCTCACAGCCGAAGAGGCAGGATCAAACCGAAAAGTGTATTTGAATGCAAGATCTCCAGAGCCTGCTCTCGGCTGCCCAGCAGCATAGTGAGTAGAGCACCAACGTTTGGGTTCTGCTCCCACAGTAGAAGAGCCAGGAGGGAAAGCTGGCACTCGGATTCTTCAGCACACAGTCAGCTTTACAACAGTGCCTCCATCATTGCTGTCACTGCTCACTTTCATACCTGAGAGTTTCAATGAAACCTCTCGGAAGCCTGCACTTTGCTGCCCAGCAGCACTCTGAGTAGAGCATGAACTTTTGGCCTCTGCTCCCACAGCAGAAGAGCCAGGATGAAAAGCTGGTGCTGGCATTCTTCAGCACAAAGTCAGCTTTGCAACGGTGCCTCCATCATTGCTTTCACTGCTCACTTTCATACCTGAAAGAGAGTTTGAATGAAACCTCTTCGAAGCCTGCACTCTGCTGCCCAGCAACGCAGTGCGTAGATGCAGAAGGTTTGGCTTCTGTTCTCACAGCCGAAGAGGCAGGAGGGAAAGGTGGTGCTAGTGATCTTCAGAACAGAGTCAGCTTTGCAACACTATGTCCATCCTTACTCTCAGGGCTCACTTTCCTACGTGAGTTTGCATTTGAATGCTACCTCTCAGGAGCTTGCTGTCTGCTGCCCAGCAGCACACTGAGTAGAGCACAAACTTTTGGCCTCTGTTCTCCCAGCCGAAGAGCCAGGACGGAAAGCTGGGGCTGGGAATCTTCAGCACACAGACAGCTTTGCAACGGAGTCACCATCTGTGCTCTCTGAGCTTTCAAACCTAAAGGTGCATTTGAATGCAAGATCTCCAGAGCCTGCTCTCGGCTGCCCAGCAGCATAGTGAGTGGAGCACCAACGTTTGGGTTCTGCTCCCACAGTAGAAGAGCCAGGAGGGAAAGATCGTGCTGGGCCTCTTCAGCACACAGTCAGCTTTACAAGGGTGTCAGCATCATGCCTGTTCACTGCTCACTTTCATAAGTAAAAGTCTATTTGAATTGTACCTCTCCGGGGCTTGCTCTAGGGGACCCAGGAGCACAGCGAGGAGGGCACGAACGTTTGCCGTCTGTTCCCACAGCCGAAGACGAATGAAAAAAGCTGGTGCTGGGCCTCTTCAGCACCCAGCTTTGCAACGGTGCCTCCATCAATGCAGTTTCTCCTCGGTTTAATGCCTAAAAGACAATTTGAATAAAACCTGGAGGTCACTCTCAGCTGCCCAGCAGCACAGTGAGTAGAGCACAAACGTTTGGCCTCTGCTCCCACATTAGAAGAGAAAAAAGGGAAAGCTGGTGCTGGGATTCTTCAGCACACAGTCAGCTTTGCAACGGTGCCTCCATCATTGCTTTCACTGCTCACTTTCATACCTGAAAGAGTTTGAATGAAACCTCTTCGAAGCCTGCACTCTGCTGCCCAGCAACGCAGGGCGTAGATGCAGAAGGTTTGGCTTCTGTTCTCACAGCCGAAGAGGCAGGAGGGAAAGGTGGTGCTAGTGATCTTCAGAACAGAGTCAGCTTTGCAACACTATGTCCATCCTTACTCTCAGGGCTCACTTTCCTACGTGAGTTTGCATTTGAATGCTACCTCTCAGGAGCTTGCTGTCTGCTGCCCAGCAGCACACTGAGTAGAGCACAAACTTTTGGCCTCTGTTCTCCCAGCCGAAGAGCCAGGAGGGAAAGCTGGGGCTGGGAATCTTCAGCACACAGTCAGCTTTGCAACGGAGTCACCATCTGTGCTGTCTCTCCTAGCTTTCAAACCGAAAAGTGCATTTGAATGCAAGCTCTCCAGAGCCTGCTCTCGGCTGCCCAGCAGCATAGTGAGTAGAGCACCAACGTTTGGGTTCTGCTCCCACAGTAGAAGAGCCAGGAGGGAAAGCTGGCACTCGGATTCTTCAGCACACAGTCAGCTTTACAACAGTGCCTCCATCATTGCTGTCACTGCTCACTTTCATACCTGAGAGTTTCAATGAAACCTCTCGGAAGCCTGCACTTTGCTGCCCAGCAGCACTCTGAGTAGAGCATAAACTTTTGTCCTCTGCTCCCACAGCAGAAGAGCCAGGGTGAAAAGCTGGTGCTGGCATTCTTCAGCACAAAGTCAGCTTTGCAACGGTGCCTCCATCATTGCTTTCGCTGCTCACTTTCATACCTGAAAGAGAGTTTGAATGAAACCTCTTCGAAGCCTGCACTCTGCTGCCCAGCAACGCAGTGCGTAGATGCAGAAGGTTTGGCTTCTGTTCTCACAGCCGAAGAGGCAGGAGGGAAAGGTGGTGCTAGTGATCTTCAGAACAGAGTCAGCTTTGCAACACTATGTCCATCCTTACTCTCAGGGCTCACTTTCCTACGTGAGTTTGCATTTGAATGCTACCTCTCAGGAGCTTGCTGTCTGCTGCCCAGCAGCACACTGAGTAGAGCACAAACTTTTGGCCTCTGTTCTCCCAGCCGAAGAGCCAGGAGGGAAAGCTGGGGCTGGGAATCTTCAGCACACAGTCAGCTTTGCAACGGAGTCACCATCTGTGCTCTCTGAGCTTTCAAACCTAAAGGTGCATTTGAATGCAAGATCTCCAGAGCCTGCTCTCGGCTGCCCAGCAGCATAGTGAGTGGAGCACCAACGTTTGGGTTCTGCTCCCACAGTAGAAGAGCCAGGAGGGAAAGATCGTGCTGGGCCTCTTCAGCACACAGTCAGCTTTACAAGGGTGTCAGCATCATGCCTGTTCACTGCTCACTTTCATAAGTAAAAGTCTATTTGAATTGTACCTCTCCGGGGCTTGCTCTAGGGGACCCAGGAGCACAGCGAGGAGGGCACGAACGTTTGCCCTCTGTTCCCACAGCCGAAGACGAAGGAAAAAAGCTGGTGCTGGGCCTCTTCAGCACCCAGCTTTGCAACGGTGCCTCCATCAATGCAGTTTCTCCTCGGTTTAATGCCTAAAAGACAATTTGAATAAAACCTGGAGGTCACTCTCAGCTGCCCAGCAGCACAGTGAGTAGAGCACGAACGTTTGGCCTCTGCTCCCACATTAGAAGAGAAAAAAGGGAAAGCTGGTGCTGGGATTCTTCAGCACACAGTCAGCTTTACAACGGTGCCTCCATCATTGCTGTCTCTGCTCACTTTCATACCTGAAAGAGAGTTTGAATGAATCCTCTCGGAAGCCTGCCCTCTGCTGCCCAGCAGCACTCTGAGGAGATCATGAACGTCTGGCCTCTGCTCCCACAGCAGAAGAGCCAGGAGAGAAAGCTGCTTCTGGCAATCTTCAGCACATAGTCAGCTTTGCAACTTTGTCACCAGCAGTGCTGTGGCTCCTCGGTTTCATAGCTAAAAGTTCATTTGAGTCGTACCTCTCCGGATGGTGTCTAAGCTGCCCAGCAGCACAGTGAGTAGAGCACAAACGTTTGGCCTCTGCTCACACAGCCGAAGAGCCAGGAGTGAAAGCTTGTGCTACTAATCTTCAGCACACAGTCAGCTTTGCAAAGGTGCCTCCATTACTGGTGTCACTGCCCACTTTCAACAGGAAAAACCTCTGAATGCATTCGCTCCAGAGCCTGCTCTCGCCTGCGCAGCAGCACTCTGAGTAGAGCATGAACTTTTGGCCTCTGCTCCCACAGCAGAAGAGCCAGGAGGGAAAGCTGGTGCTGGCATTCTTCAGCACACAGTCAGCTTTGCAACGGTGCCTCCATCATTGCTTTCACTGCTCACTTTCATACCTGAAAGAGAGTTTGAATGAAACCTCTTCGAAGCCTGCACTCTGCTGCCCAGCAACGCAGGGCGTAGATGCAGAAGGTTTGGCTTCTGTTCTCACAGCCGAAGAGGCAGGAGGGAAAGGTGGTGCTAGTGATCTTCAGAACAGAGTCAGCTTTGCAACACTATGTCCATCCTTACTCTCAGGGCTCACTTTCCTACGTGAGTTTGCATTTGAATGCTACCTCTCAGGAGCTTGCTGTCTGCTGCCCAGCAGCACACTGAGTAGAGCACGAACTTTTGGCCTCTGTTCTCCCAGCCGAAGAGCCAGGAGGGAAAGCTGGGGCTGGGAATCTTCAGCACACAGTCAGCTTTGCAACGGAGTCACCATCTGTGCTGTCTCTCCTAGCTTTCAAACCTAAAAGTGCATTTGAATGCAAGCTCTCCAGAGCCTGCTCTCGGCTGCCCAGCAGCATAGTGAGTAGAGCACCAATGTTTGGGTTCTGCTCCCACAGTAGAAGAGCCAGGAGGGAAAGCTGGCACTCGGATTCTTCAGCACACAGTCAGCTTTACAACAGTGCCTCCATCATTGCTGTCACTGCTCACTTTCATACCTGAGAGTTTCAATGAAACCTCTCGGAAGCCTGCACTTTGCTGCCCAGCAGCACTCTGAGTAGAGCATGAACTTTTGGCCTCTGCTCCCACAGCAGAAGAGCCAGGATGAAAAGCTGGTGCTGGCATTCTTCAGCACAAAGTCAGCTTTGCAACGGTGCCTCCATCATTGCTTTCACTGCTCACTTTCATACCTGAAAGAGAGTTTGAATGAAACCTCTTCGAAGCCTGCACTCTGCTGCCCAGCAACGCAGTGCGTAGATGCAGAAGGTTTGGCTTCTGTTCTCACAGCCGAAGAGGCAGGAGGGAAAGGTGGTGCTAGTGATCTTCAGAACAGAGTCAGCTTTGCAACACTATGTCCATCCTTACTCTCAGGGCTCACTTTCCTACGTGAGTTTGCATTTGAATGCTACCTCTCAGGAGCTTGCTGTCTGCTGCCCAGCAGCACACTGAGTAGAGCACAAACTTTTGGCCTCTGTTCTCACAGCCGAAGAGCCAGGAGGGAAAGCTGGGGCTGGGAATCTTCAGCACACAGTCAGCTTTGCAACGGAGTCACCATCTGTGCTCTCTGAGCTTTCAAACCTAAAAGTGCATTTGAATGCAAGATCTCCAGAGCCTGCTCTCGGCTGCCCAGCAGCATAGTGAGTGGAGCACCAACGTTTGGGTTCTGCTCCCACAGTAGAAGAGCCAGGAGGGAAAGATCGTGCTGGGCCTCTTCAGCACACAGTCAGCTTTACAAGGGTGTCAGCATCATGCTGTTCACTGCTCACTTTCATAAGTAAAAGTCTATTTGAATTGTACCTCTCCGGGGCTTGCTCTAGGGGACCCAGGAGCACAGCGAGGAGGGCACGAACGTTTGCCCTCTGTTCCCACAGCCGAAGACGAATGAAAAAAGCTGGTGCTGGGCCTCTTCAGCACCCAGCTTTGCAACGGTGCCTCCATCAATGCAGTTTCTCCTCGGTTTAATGCCTAAAAGACAATTTGAATAAAAACTGGAGGTCACTCTCAGCTGCCCAGCAGCACAGTGAGTAGAGCACGAACGTTTGGCCTCTGCTCCCACATTAGAAGAGAAAAAAGGGAAAGCTGGTGCTGGGATTCTTCAGCACACAGTCAGCTTTACAACGGTGCCTCCATCATTGCTGTCTCTGCTCACTTTCATACCTGAAAGAGAGTTTGAATGAATCCTCTCGGAAGCCTGCACTCTGCTGCCCAGCAGCACTCTGAGGAGATCATGAACGTCTGGCCTCTGCTCCCACAGCAGAAGAGCCAGGAGAGAAAGCTGCTTCTGGCAATCTTCAGCACATAGTCAGCTTTGCAACTTTGTCATCAGCAGTGCTGTGGCTCCTCGGTTTCATAGCTAAAAGTTCATTTGAGTCGTACCTCTCCGGATGGTGTCTAAGCTGCCCAGCAGCACAGTGAGTAGAGCAGAAACGTTTGGCCTCTGCTCACACAGCCGAAGAGCCAGGAGTGAAAGCTTGTGCTACTAATCTTCAGCACACAGTCAGCTTTGCAAAGGTGCCTCCATTACTGGTGTCACTGCCCACTTTCAACAGGAAAAACCTCTGAATGCATTCGCTCCAGAGCCTGCTCTCGCCTGCGCAGCAGCACAGTGAGTAGAGCATGAACTTTTGGCCTCTGCTCCCACAGCAGAAGAGCCGGGAGGGAAAGCTGGTGCTGGCATTCTTCAGCACACAGTCAGCTTTGCAACGGTGCCTCCATCATTGCTTTCACTGCTCACTTTCATACCTGAAAGAGAGTTTGAATGAAACCTCTTCGAAGCCTGCACTCTGCTGCCCTGCAACGCAGTGCGTAGATGCAGAAGGTTTGGCTTCTGTTCTCACAGCCGAAGAGGCAGGAGGGAAAGGTGGTGCTAGTGATCTTCAGAACAGAGTCAGCTTTGCAACACTATATCCATCCTTACTCTCAGGGCTCACTTTCCTACGTGAGTTTGCATTTGAATGCTACCTCTCAGGAGCTTGCTGTCTGCTGCCCAGCAGCACACTGAGTAGAGCACGAACTTTTGGCCTCTGTTCTCCCAGCCGAAGAGCCAGGATTGAAAGCTGGGGCTGGGAATCTTCAGCACACAGTCAGCTTTGCAACGGAGTCACCATCTGTGCTGTCTCTCCTAGCTTTCAAACCGAAAAGTGCATTTGAATGCAAGCTCTCCAGAGCCTGCTCTCGGCTGCCCAGCAGCATAGTGAGTAGAGCACCAATGTTTGGGTTCTGCTCCCACAGTAGAAGAGCCAGGAGGGAAAGCTGGCACTCGGATTCTTCAGCACACAGTCAGCTTTACAACAGTGCCTCCATCATTGCTGTCACTGCTCACTTTCATACCTGAGAGTTTCAATGAAACCTCTCGGAAGCCTGCACTTTGCTGCCCAGCAGCACTCTGAGTCGAGCATGAACTTTTGGCCTCTGCTCCCACAGCAGAAGAGCCAGGATGAAAAGCTGGTGCTGGCATTCTTCAGCACACAGTCAGCTTTACAACGGTGCCTCCATCATTGCTGTCTCTGCTCACTTTCATACCTGAAAGAGAGTTTGAATGAATCCTCTTGGAAGCCTGCCCTCTGCTGCCCAGCAGCACTCTGAGGAGATCATGAACGTCTGGCCTCTGCTCCCACAGCAGAAGAGCCAGGAGAGAAAGCTGCTTCTGGCAATCTTCAGCACATAGTCAGCTTTGCAACTTTGTCATCAGCAGTGCTGTGGCTCCTCGGTTTCATAGCTAAAAGTTCATTTGAGTCGTACCTCTCTGGAGGGTGTCTAAGCTGCCCAGCAGCACAGTGAGTAGAGCAGAAACGTTTGGCCTCTGCTCACACAGCCGAAGAGCCAGGAGTGAAAGCTTGTGCTACTAATCTTCAGCACACAGTCAGCTTTGCAAAGGTGCCTCCATTACTGGTGTCACTGCCCACTTTCAACAGGAAAAACCTCTGAATGCATTCGCTCCAGAGCCTGCTCTCGGCTGCGCAGCAGCACAGTGAGTAGAGCATGAACTTTTGGCCTCTGCTCCCACAGCAGAAGAGCCGGGAGGGAAAGCTGGTGCTGGCATTCTTCAGCACAGAGTCAGCTTTGCAACGGTGCCTCCATCATTGCTTTCACTGCTCACTTTCATACCTGAAAGAGAGTTTGAATGAAACCTCTTCGAAGCCTGCACTCTGCTGCCCAGCAACGCAGTGCGTAGATGCAGAAGGTTTGGCTTCTGTTCTCACAGCCGAAGAGGCAGGAGGGAAAGGTGGTGCTAGTGATCTTCCGAACAGAGTCAGCTTTGCAACACTATATCCATCCATACTCTCAGGGCTCACTTTCCTACGTGAGTTTGCATTTGAATGCTACCTCTCAGGAGCTTGCTGTCTGCTGCCCAGCAGCACACTGAGTAGAGCACGAACTTTTGGCCTCTGTTCTCCCAGCCGAAGAGCCAGGATTGAAAGCTGGGGCTGGGAATCTTCAGCACACAGTCAGCTTTGCAACGGAGTCACCATCTGTGCTGTCTCTCCTAGCTTTCAAACCTAAAAGTGCATTTGAATGCAAGATCTCCAGAGCCTGCTCTCGGCTGCCCAGCAGCATAGTGAGTAGAGCACCAATGTTTGGGTTCTGCTCCCACAGTAGAAGAGCCAGGAGGGAAAGCTGGCACTCGGATTCTTCAGCACACAGTCAGCTTTACAACAGTGCCTCCATCATTGCTGTCACTGCTCACTTTCATACCTGAGAGTTTCAATGAAACCTCTCGGAAGCCTGCACTTTGCTGCCCAGCAGCACTCTGAGTAGAGCATGAACTTTTGGCCTCTGCTCCCACAGCAGAAGAGCCAGGATGAAAAGCTGGTGCTGGCATTCTTCAGCACAAAGTCAGCTTTGCAACGGTGCCTCCATCATTGCTTTCACTGCTCACTTTCATACCTGAAAGAGAGTTTGAATGAAACCTCTTCGAAGCCTGCACTCTGCTGCCCAGCAACGCAGTGCGTAGATGCAGAAGGTTTGGCTTCTGTTCTCACAGCCGAAGAGGCAGGAGGGAAAGGTGGTGCTAGTGATCTTCAGAACAGAGTCAGCTTTGCAACACTATGTCCATCCTTACTCTCAGGGCTCACTTTCCTACGTGAGTTTGCATTTGAATGCTACCTCTCAGGAGCTTGCTGTCTGCTGCCCAGCAGCACACTGAGTAGAGCACAAACTTTTGGCCTCTGTTCTCACAGCCGAAGAGCCAGGAGGGAAAGCTGGGGCTGGGAATCTTCAGCACACAGTCAGCTTTGCAACGGAGTCACCATCTGTGCTCTCTGAGCTTTCAAACCTAAAGGTGCATTTGAATGCAAGATCTCCAGAGCCTGCTCTCGGCTGCCCAGCAGCATGGTGAGTGGAGCACCAACGTTTGGGTTCTGCTCCCACAGTAGAAGAGCCAGGAGGGAAAGATCGTGCTGGGCCTCTTCAGCACACAGTCAGCTTTACAAGGGTGTCAGCATCATGCCTGTTCACTGCTCACTTTCATAAGTAAAAGTCTATTTGAATTGTACCTCTCCGGGGCTTGCTCTAGGGGACCCAGGAGCACAGCGAGGAGGGCACGAACGTTTGCCCTCTGTTCCCACAGCCGAAGACGAATGAAAAAAGCTGGTGCTGGGCCTCTTCAGCACCCAGCTTTGCAACGGTGCCTCCATCAATGCAGTTTCTCCTCGGTTTAATGCCTAAAAGACAATTTGAATAAAAACTGGAGGTCACTCTCAGCTGCCCAGCAGCACAGTGAGTAGAGCACAAACGTTTGGCCTCTGCTCCCACATTAGAAGAGAAAAAAGGGAAAGCTGGTGCTGGGATTCTTCAGCACACAGTCAGCTTTGCAACGGTGCCTCCATCATTGCTTTCACTGCTCACTTTCACACCTGAAAGAGTTAGACTGAAACCTCTTCGAAGCCTGCACTCTGCTGCCCAGCAACGCAGGGCGTAGATGCAGAAGGTTTGGCTTCTGTTCTCACAGCCGAAGAGGCAGGAGGGAAAGGTGGTGCTAGTGATCTTCAGAACAGAGTCAGCTTTGCAACACTATGTCCATCCTTACTCTCAGGGCTCACTTTCCTACGTGAGTTTGCATTTGAATGCTACCTCTCAGGAGCTTCCTGTCTGCTGCCCAGCAGCACACTGAGTAGAGCACGAACTTTTGGCCTCTGTTCTCCCAGCCGAAGAGCCAGGATTGAAAGCTGGGGCTGGGAATCTTCAGCACACAGTCAGCTTTGCAACGGAGTCACCATCTGTGCTGTCTCTCCTAGCTTTCAAACCGAAAAGTGCATTTGAATGCAAGCTCTCCAGAGCCTGCTCTCGGCTGCCCAGCAGCATAGTGAGTAGAGCACCAACGTTTGGGTTCTGCTCCCACAGTAGAAGAGCCAGGAGGGAAAGCTGGCACTCGGATTCTTCAGCACACAGTCAGCTTTACAACAGTGCCTCCATCATTGCTGTCACTGCTCACTTTCATACCTGAGAGTTTCAATGAAACCTCTCGGAAGCCTGCACTTTGCTGCCCTGCAGCACTCTGAGTAGAGCATGAACTTTTGGCCTCTGCTCCCACAGCAGAAGAGCCAGGATGAAAAGCTGGTGCTGGCATTCTTCAGCACAAAGTCAGCTTTGCAACGGTGCCTCCATCATTGCTTTCACTGCTCACTTTCATACCTGAAAGAGAGTTTGAATGAAACCTCTTCGAAGCCTGCACTCTGCTGCCCAGCAACGCAGTGCGTAGATGCAGAAGGTTTGGCTTCTGTTCTCACAGCCGAAGAGGCAGGAGGGAAAGGTGGTGCTAGTGATCTTCAGAACAGAGTCAGCTTTGCAACACTATGTCCATCCTTACTCTCAGGGCTCACTTTCCTACGTGAGTTTGCATTTGAATGCTACCTCTCAGGAGCTTGCTGTCTGCTGCCCAGCAGCACACTGAGTAGAGCACAAACTTTTGGCCTCTGTTCTCCCAGCCGAAGAGCCAGGAGGGAAAGCTGGGGCTGGGAATCTTCAGCACACAGTCAGCTTTGCAACGGAGTCACCATCTGTGCTCTCTGAGCTTTCAAACCTAAAAGTGCATTTGAATGCAAGATCTCCAGAGCCTGCTCTCGGCTGCCCAGCAGCATAGTGAGTAGAGCACCAACGTTTGGGTTCTGCTCCCACAGTAGAAGAGCCAGGAGGGAAAGATCGTGCTGGGCCTCTTCAGCACACAGTCAGCTTTACAAGGGTGTCAGCATCATGCCTGTTCACTGCTCACTTTCATAAGTAAAAGTCTATTTGAATTGTACCTCTCCGGGGCTTGCTCTAGGGGACCCAGGAGCACAGCGAGGAGGGCACGAACGTTTGCCCTCTGTTCCCACAGCCGAAGACGAATGAAAAAAGCTGGTGCTGGGCCTCTTCAGCACCCAGCTTTGCAACGGTGCCTCCATCAATGCAGTTTCTCCTCGGTTTAATGCCTAAAAGACAATTTGAATAAAAACTGGAGGTCACTCTCAGCTGCCCAGCAGCACAGTGAGTAGAGCACAAACGTTTGGCCTCTGCTCCCACATTAGAAGAGAAAAAAGGGAAAGCTGGTGCTGGGATTCTTCAGCACACAGTCAGCTTTGCAACGGTGCCTCCATCATTGCTTTCACTGCTCACTTTCACACCTGAAAGAGTTAGACTGAAACCTCTTCGAAGCCTGCACTCTGCTGCCCAGCAACGCAGGGCGTAGATGCAGAAGGTTTGGCTTCTGTTCTCACAGCCGAAGAGGCAGGAGGGAAAGGTGGTGCTAGTGATCTTCAGAACAGAGTCAGCTTTGCAACACTATGTCCATCCTTACTCTCAGGGCTCACTTTCCTACGTGAGTTTGCATTTGAATGCTACCTCTCAGGAGCTTCCTGTCTGCTGCCCAGCAGCACACTGAGTAGAGCACGAACTTTTGGCCTCTGTTCTCCCAGCCGAAGAGCCAGGATTGAAAGCTGGGGCTGGGAATCTTCAGCACACAGTCAGCTTTGCAACGGAGTCACCATCTGTGCTGTCTCTCCTAGCTTTCAAACCGAAAAGTGCATT
>NW_026913005.1:0-16302 GCF_034315485.1 Pezoporus occidentalis
TGTGGGGCAATGGGAGGGGGGAGCAGTGGGGCTGATGCTGGACCCCCCCCCCCCACTTTGCCCAGGTTCAAGCGCAGGTATCGCCTCAAGTACGTGGAGAAGAGGGCGTTCAGGGCTGTGACGTGAGTGTGACCCCCTCCTGCCCCATAAGTGTGGGTCTGGGCCCCCCAAGTGTGGGTCTGGACCCATAAGTGTGGGTCTGGGCCACCCCAAGTGTGGGTCTGGACCCATAAGTGTAAGTGTGGGCACCCCAAAAGTGGGTCTGGACCCATAAGTGTAAGTCTGGGCCCCCAAGTGTGGGTCTGGACCCATACGTGTGGGTCTGGGCCCCCCTGACCCCCTGTTGTCTGTTCCAGGCTGTGATGTGGATCCCATTGGATGTGTTATCCCAATAAACCCTTTGGCACAAAGGCTGATCCCATTGGATTCTATGGGGGGGGTGGGGGGTGGAGTGCAGATGGGTCCGGATCAATCACTGGTTATACTGGGATCAATCACTGGTTATGGGATCAATCACTGGTTATACTGGGATCAATCACTGGTTATAGTGGGATCCATCACTCGTTATGGGATCAATCACTGGTTACACTGGGATCAATCACTGGTTATACTGGGATCAGTCACTGGTTATATTGGGATCAATCACTGGTTATACTGGGATCAATCACTGGTCATACTGGGATCAATCACTGGTTAAATTGGGATCAATCACTGGTTATACTGGGATCAATCACTGGTTATACTGGGATCAATCATTGGTTACACTGGGATCAATCACTGGTTATACTGGGATCAATCACTGGTTATATTGGGATCAATCATTGGTTACACTGGGATCAATCACTGGTTATACTGGGATCAATCACTGGTCATACTGGGATCAATCACTGGTTATATTGGGATCAATCACTGGTTATACTGGGATCAATCACTGGTTATACTGGGATCAATCACTGGTTACATTGGGATCAATCACTCGTTATGGGATCAATCACTGGTTATACTGGGATCAATCACTGGTCATACTGGGATCAATCACTCATTATGGGATCAATCACTGGTCATACTGGGATCAATCACTGGTTATACTGGGATCAATCACTGGTTATACTGGGATCAATCACTGGTCATACTGGGATCAATCACTGGTTATATTGGGATCAATCACTGGTTATATTGGGATCAATCACTGGTTACACTGGGATCAATCACTGGTCATACTGGGATCAATCACTGGTCATACTGGGATCAATCACTGGTTATATTGGGATCAATCACTGGTCATACTGGGATCAATCACTGGTTATACTGGGATCAATCACTGGTTATACTGGGATCAATCACTGGTTACACTGGGATCAATCACTGGTCATACTGGGATCAATCACTGGTCATACTGGGATCAATCACTCGTTATGGGATCAATCACTGGTTACACTGGGATCAATCACTGGTTACATTGGGATCAATCACTCGTTATGGGATCAATCACTGGTTATATTGGGATCAATCACTGGTTATACTGGGATCAATCACAGCTCCTACTTGCGCAGGGGGCGGAGCTTAGGGCCAGCGTAGGGGCGGGGCTTATCCCGCGCATGCGCAGTCGCAGCCATGGCCGCGCCGCTCCGCGTCTCCGTTGTCTACTGGTACCGGGGGGGGGGCTTTTAATGAGGGGGGGCCCCATTGATCTCTATGGGGGTCACTGTTGGGGGGGGCCCCATTGATCTCTATGGGGGTCACTGTTGGGGGGGCCCCATTGATCTCTATGGGGGTCACTGTTGGGGGGGCCCCATTGATCTCTATGGGGGTCACTGTTGGGGGGGCCCCATTGATCTCTATGGGGGTCACTGTTGGGGGGGCCCCATTGATCTCTATGGGGGTCACTGTGTTGGGGGGGGCCCATTGATCTCTATGGGGGTCACTGTGTTGGGGGGGCCCCATTGATCTCTATGGGGGTCACTGCGTTGGGGGGGGGGCCCATTGATCTCTATGGGGGTCACAGTTGGGGGGGCCCCATTGATCTCTATGGGGGTCACTGTGTTGGGGGGGGGGCCCATTGATCTCTATGGGGGTCACTGTGTTGGGGGGGGCCCCATTGATCTCTATGGGGGGGTCCCATTGATCTCTATGGGGGTCACTGTGTTGGGGTTGGGGGGGCCCTGTTTTGGGGGGGGGGGTGTCTCCCTTTGCAGGGTGTCCCCCCCCCATTGACTCTCCCCCCATAGCGGTGCCTGAGGCTACAAACCCAAGGTGAGCCCTGATTGCCCCCCCCCCTCCCCATTCCCCCCCCATTTAACCCGGGGGTGACACCCCCCCCCCCCCCCCATCATTCCCAGTTCCAGCAACTGAAGCAGGAACTGGAGCGGCGCTTCCCGGGAGCGCTGGAAGTGGTGAGGGGGGGTCACAGGTTGGGGGGGGCATTGGGGTGATGGGGGTGACATTGGGGTGATGGGAGGTGACATTGGGGTGATGGGGGTGACATTGGGGTGATGGGGGTGACATTGGGGTGATAGGGGCTGACATTGGGGTGATGGGGGTGACATTGGGGTGATAGGGGCTGACATTGGGGTGATGGGGGCTCATTGGGGTGATAGGGGCTGACATTGGGGTGATGGGGGCTCATTGGGGTGATGGGGGTGACATTGTGGTGATGGGGGTGACATTGGGGTGATGGGGGTGACATTGGGGTGACGGAGGTGACATTGGGGTGATGGAGGTGACATTGGGGTGATGGGGGGTCATTGGGGTGATGGGGGTGACATTGGGTGATGGGGGTCACACTGGGGTGATGGGGGTGACATTGGGGTGATGGGAGGTTCACACATTGGGGTGTGGGAGGGTCTCACCCATTGGGGTGATGATTTGGGGGGGGTCTCACCCATTGGGGTGATGATTTGGGGGGGGTCACACACATTGGGGTGATGATTTGGGGGGGTCTCACCCATTGGGGTGATGATGGGGGGGTCTCACCCATTGGGGTGATGATTTGGGGGGGGTCTCACCCATTGGGGTGATGATTTGGGGGGGTCTCACCCATTGGGGTGATGATTTGGGGAGGTCTCACCCATTGGGGTGATGATTTGGGGGGGGTCTCACCCATTGGGGTGATGATTTGGGGGGGGTCACACACATTGGGGTGATGATTTGGGGGGGGTCACACACATTGGGGTGATGATTGGGGGGGGTCTCACCCATTGGGGTGCCCCCCCCCCGCAGCAGGGGCAGGGCACGAAGGAGGTGACAGGATGGTTCGAGGTGACAGTGGGGGGGCGCCTGGTGCACTCTAAGAAGGTGGGTGCCCCCCCCCCGAACCTTGGGACCCCCCCCCATGGTGGGACCACCCCCCTTTCCCTCCCATATCCCCCCTTTTTCCATTCATTTCCTGCTCTTCCCACCCCTTCCTTTCCATTCCCTCCCCTTTCCTTCCATTCCCACTCTTTTCCTGCCATATTCCCCCCCTTTCCTACCATTTCCCCCCCTTTTCCTTCCCATTTTCCCACCCCATCCCCATCACTTCCCACCCTTTTCCTGCGATATTCCCTCCTCTTCCCTATCATATTCCTCTCCTTCCTTCCATTCCCATCTCTTCCCTTCCCTTTCTTTCCCTATTCTCGCCTATTTTCCTCTTCCCATTTCCCCCCTTTCCCTTCCATTTTCCCTTCCATTTCCCCCCTTTCCCTTCTGATTTCCCCCATTCCCCCCTTTTCCCTTCCATTTTCCCCTCCTTTCCCTTCCATTCCCCCTCTTCCCCCTTTTCCTTTCCATTTCCCCCCATTCCTCCCTTTTCCCTTCCATTTTCCCATCCTTTCCCTTCCATTCCCTCTTCCCATCCTTTCCTTCCATTTTCCCCCATTCCCCTTTCCCATTTTTCCCCTTCCATTCCCCCTTATTCCCACCCTTTCCCTTCCATTTTCCCCCTTCCCTGCTTTTTCCCTTCCATTTTCCCACCTTTTCCCTTGCATTCCCCCTTATTCCTATTTTTTCCCTTCCATTTCCCCCCTTTCCCTTCTGATTTCCCCCTCTTCCCACCCTTTCCCTTCAATTTTCCCCCATTCCCCCCTTTTCCCTTCCATTTTCCCATCTTTTCCCTTCCATTTCCCCCCTTTCCCTTCTGATTTCATCCATTCCCACCTTTTCCCTTCCATTCCCCCATTTCCCCCCCCATTCCCCCATTTTCCCCCCTTTCCCTTCCATTCCCCCTTATTCCCACCCTTTCCCTTCTATTTCCCCCCATTCCCACCCTTTCCCTTCTGTTTCCCCCCATTCCCACCTTTTCCCTTCCATTTTCCCAACTTTTCCCTTCCATTTTCCCACCTTTTCCCTTCCATTTTCCCACCTTTTCCCTTCCATTTCCCCCCTTTCCCTTCTGATTTCATCCATTCCCACCTTTTCCCTTCCATTCCCCCATTCCCCCCCTTTTCCTTCCATTTTTCCCCCTTTTCCCTTCCATTTTCCCCCCTTTTCCCTTCCATTTTCCCCCCTTTTCCCTTCCATTTTCCCCCCTTTTCCCTTCCATTTTTCCCCCTTTTCCCTTCCATTTTCCCCCCTTTTCCCTTCCATTTTCCCCCCTTTTCCCTTCCATTTTCCCCCCTTTTCCCTTCCATTTTCCCCCCTTTTCCTTCCATTTTCCCCCCTTTTCCCTTCCATTCCCCCTTATTCCCATTTCCCCCCCCATATCCCAATCCCATTCCCCCCTTCAGGCCGGCGCCGGCTTCGTGGACTCAGAGGCCAAGCTCCAGCGCATCCTCAACGCCATCAGCGCCCTCCTGCCCCCCATGTAACCCCCATCCCATCCCCATTCCCATCCCCATTCCCAACCCCATTCCCAACCCCATTCCCAACCCCACAGCGCTCCATGACGGGCACAGCCAAAAGCAATGGGCTGATCCCCGATGCACGCGCCATGGGATGCATCCTTCATCCCTCATCCTTCATCCTTCATCCTTCATCCATCCTTCATCCCTCATCCCCCTTCCTTTATCCCGCTTTCCGCTGCCCCTGCAGAACACCGGGATCAATCCACCGGGATTTAATTAAGTTTTTTTTGTTTTTTTTTTTGGTGGTTGGTTTTTTTACCCCATCCCTCCCCCATGGAATTCCCATTCTTGGAATAAACGCATGGAAAACTGACCGGGAATGGGCTTCGGGTGCTGGAGTCCGTGCTGAGCAGAGGGATTAAACTGGAACTGGGGGGATTAAACTGGAACTGGGGGGATTAAACTGGAACTGGAGGGATTAAACTGGAACTGGGGGGATTAAACTGGAACTGGGGGGTTTAAACTGGTATCGGGGGGATTAAACTGGAACTGGAGGGATTAAACTGGAACTGGGGGGTTTAAACTGGAACTGGGGGGGATTAAACTGGAACTGGGGGGATTAAACTGGTACCGGGGGGATTAAACCCGATACCGGAGGCATTAAACCCTGTACTGGGATCATTAAACCCGGTACCGGAGGGATTAAACCCGATACTGGAGGCTTTAAACCCTGTACTGGGAGCCATTAAACCCGATACGAGAGGCATTAAACCCTGTACTGGGAGAATTAAACCGGGTACCGGACGCATTAAACCCGGTACCGGAGCCATTAAACCCGATACCGGAGGCATTAAACCCTGTACTGGGAGCATTAAACCCGGTACCGGAGGCATTAAACCCGATACCGGAGGCATTAAACCCTGTACTGGGAGCATTAAACCCGGTACCGGACGCATTAAACCCGGTACCGGAGGCATTAAACCCTGTACTGGGAGCATTAAACCGGGTACCGGAGGGATTAAACCGGTACCGGAGCCATTAAACCCGGTGCCGGAGGCATTAAACCCTGTACTGGGAGCCATTAAACCCGGTACCGGAGGGATTAAACCGGTACCGGACGCATTAAACCCGGTACCGGCGCCCTGAACGGCTCCGTCCCCGTTACCGGCCCCGCTCCAAGATGGCGGCCGTCCCTCCCCTCCCTCAGCGGCCGCGGTGCATGACGGGTAACGGGCGGCCGCCATCTTGTGGCGGGAAAGGAGCGGGAGCACCGGCAGCGCCTTCCCCCCCCCCCCCCCCCCGTTTTCTTTTGCTTTCCCCGCCCCCAACACCGGCACCGGCACCGGCACCATCCGGTAACGGCGGCTCCGGGATGGGGGTTCGGGCGGTGGAGACGCTTCCCTTTTAGTCCCGCCTTCCGCACGGAGCCGGGCTCTGCTTGTCCCCGAGGCCGGCAGCTGATTGGCTGCGCTCGACGTCAGTCCACCGCGGCGCGCACAGCTATTGGTCGAAGGGGCGCGGAGGCTGCTGGGAGTTGTAGTCCGAGAGGCGCTGAAAGGGGGGGGGAGCGGCGGGGCCTGCTCCGCCGTGAGGCCCCGCGGCCCCGTTCCCCTTCGGGGCCGACCCCGGTTCATTCCCCCCCGGCCGCCACCACCACCACCACCACCCAGGCAGGCTTCTGAGCTCCCGTTATGGCTCGTACGAAGCAGACAGCTCGGAAATCCACCGGTGGCAAGGCGCCGAGGAAGCAGTTAGCCACCAAAGCGGCCCGGAAGAGCGCTCCGTCCACGGGAGGGGTGAAGAAGCCGCATCGTTACCGGTAACGGAGCGAGGGCCTCGGGGGGTAAACCTCGGGTTCGCGTTTACCCGCTGTAAGCGCCTCTTCTCCTGCCCTCCGTAGCCCCGGCACGGTGGCGCTGAGGGAGATCCGGCGGTACCAGAAGTCCACGGAGCTGCTCATCCGGAAGCTGCCGTTCCAGCGCCTCGTGCGGGAGATCGCGCAGGACTTCAAGACCGATCTGCGCTTCCAGAGCGCCGCCATCGGAGCGCTGCAGGTCCGGGACCACGGCCCCGACATTGCCCCTTTAACGGCCCCGCCATTGCCCCTTTAAGGCCCCCCCATTGCGTCTTTAACTCCTCCCCCCCCCCTTGCCCCTTTAAGGCCCCCCCTTGCCCCTTTAAAGCCCCATTGCCCCTTTAACCCCCCTCCATTGCCCCTTTAACGCCCCCCCACTGTGCCTTTAACACCCCCCCATTGTCCCTTTAACCCCCGCCATTGCCCCTTTAACGCCCCCCCATTGTGCCTTTAACGCCCCCCACCATTGCCCCTTTAACGCCCCCATTGCCCCTTTAAAGCCCCCCCATTCCCCCTTTAATGTCCCCCCGCCATTGCCCCTTTAACGCACCCCCCTTGTGCCTTTTATCCCCCCCCCCGTTGCCCCTTTAACACCCCCCACTGTGCCTTTAATGCCCCCCCATTGTGTCTTTAACTCCCCCCCAATTGCCCCTTTAAAGCCCCCATTGCCCCTTTAATGCCCCTCCATTGCCCCTTTAACGTCCCCCCATTGCTCCTTTAACCCCCCCCATTGCCTCTTTAACGCCTCCTCCTTGTGCCTTTAAATCCTTCCATTGACCCTTTAACCCCCCCACTGTGCCTTTAACACCCACCCATTGTCCCTTTAACCCCCACCATTGCCCCTTTAACGCCCCCCATTGCCCCTTTAACACCCCCGCCATTGCCCCTTTAATGCACCCCCGTTGCCCCTTTAACTCGCCCCCTCCATTGCCCCTTTAAAGCCCCCCCATTGCCCCTTTAACGCCCCTCCATTGTGCCTTTAAACCCCCCATTGCCCCTTTAACGCCCCTCCATTGTGCCTTTAAACCCCCCATTGCCCCTTTACCCCCCCATTGTGCCTTTAACGTCCCCCCATTGCCCCTTTAACCCCATTGCCCCTTTAACCCCCCCGTTGCCCCTTTACCCCCCCCCCGCTGCCTCTTTAACGTCCCCCCATTGCCCCTTTAACACCCCCCACTGCCTCTTTAACGGCCCTCCATTGCCCCTTTAACCCCCCCGCCATTGCCCCTTTAACACCCCTCCATTGCCCTTTTAATCCCCCATTGCCCCTTTAACACCCCCCATTGCCCGTTTAATGCTTTAATGCTTCCCCATTGCCCCTTTAAGCCCCGCCTTGCCCCTTTCACACCCCCATTTCCCGTTTAATGCCCCCCCCATTGCCCCTTTAACCCTTTCCAGCACCATTCCCCCCTCTTCACATCAATCCTCCCCCCATTCCTCCCATTCCCATTCCCCCCATTCCCATTCCCCCCATTCCCCCCATTCCCATTCCCATTCATCCCATTCCCATTCATCCCATTCCCATTCATCCCATTCCCATTCATCCCATTCCCCCATTCCCATTCCCCCCATCCCCATTCATCCCATTCCCATTCCCCCCATCCCCATTCATCCCATCCCCATTCATCCCATTCCTATTCATCCCATTCCCCCCATTCCCATTCATCCCATTCCCATTCAACTCATTCCCATTCCCCCCATTCCCGTTCATCCCATTCCCGTTCATCCCATTCCCATTCCCCCCATTCCCATTCAACCCATTCCCCCCATTCCCATTCCCCCCATTCCCATTCAACCCATTCCCCCCATTCCCATTCCCCCCATTCCCATTCCCCCCATTCATCCCATTCCCATTCATCCCATTCCCATTCCCCTTCCCCCATTCCCATTCCCCCCATTCCCCTTCCCCCCATTCCCCTTCCCCCCATTCCCCTTCCCCCCATTCCCATTCCCTCATTCCCATTCCCCCCATTCCCATTTCCCCCATTCATCCCATTCCCATTCCCATTCATCCCATTCCCATTCCCATTCATCCCATTCCCATTTCCCCCATTCCCCCCATTCCCATTCATCCCATTCCCATTTCCCCCATTCCCCCCATTCCCATTCATCCCATTCCCCCCATTCCCATTCATCCCATTCCCATTCCCATTCATCCCATTCCCATTCCCATTCATCCCATTCCCATTCCCCCCATTCCCATTCCCCCCATTCCCATTCCCCCCATTCCCCCCATTCCCATTCCCATTCATCCCATTCCCCCCATTCCCATTCCCCCCATTCCCATTCATCCCATTCCCATTCCCCCCATTCCCTTCTTCCCATTCCCATTCCCCCCATTCCCATTCATCCCATTCCCATTCCCCCCATTCCCATTCATCCCATTCCCATTCCCCCCATTCCCTTCTTCCCATTCCCCCATTCCCCCCATTCCCATTCCCATTCCCGTTATCCCCCTGACTCCGGCCCCATTCCCGACAGGAAGCCAGCGAAGCCTACCTGGTGGGGCTCTTCGAGGACACCAACCTCTGTGCCATCCATGCCAAGAGGGTCACCATCATGCCCAAGGACATCCAGCTGGCCCGGCGCATCCGTGGCGAGCGCGCTTAAGGCAGGAGAGATTCCGGTTGGGATTTGGGATACACCGGGATAGGGGTAAAGGGTAACGGGATGGGATGGGAAGAGCGTTCCCACAGCGATCCCAAGGGATTTATGAATGGGGTTTGGGGAGGTTTCTTGGCCTCTTTTCTTTTTGGATGCTTTTGGAGTTCCCTCTGGGTCCACCCACGGTTGGAATTCCCGTGGTTTCTACACGATCCCGATGGATTTGGGGTTTATTTTGGGGGAAAAGGTGGGATTTGGGGTTGATTCCTGCTGGTTTTATCCCCTGGGGTCTTCCTGGCTGAATAAAGGGGACCCGTCCACATTCCCTGGATGAATCCCAGCTCCACGTTATTCCATATGGAATTGGGGGGGGGGGGGGGGGGGTGTCTGCTCGATGGGGGGTGATTCCAGAGCTGGGGCATTCCTCATGAATATAGGGGTTATCCGTAGGGTTATCCATGAATATAGGGGTTTAATCCATGAATATAGGGGGCTATCCATGAATATAGGGGTTTAATCCATGAATATAGGAGGTTATACATAAATATAGGGGTTTAATCCATGAATATAGGGGTTTAATCCATAAATATAGGGAGTTATCCATGAATATGGGGGTTTAATCCATTAATATAGGGAGTTATCCATGAATATAGGGGTTTAATCCATGAATATAGGGGGTTATCCATGAATATAGGGGTTTAATCCATGAATATAGGGGGTTATCCATGAATATAGGGGTTTATCCATGAATATAGGGGTTTAATCCATGAATATAGGGGCTTATCCATGAATATAGGGAGTTATCCATAAATATAGGGGTTTAATCCATGAATATAGGGGGTTATCCATAAATATAGGGGTTTAATCCATGAATATAGGGGGTTATCCATAAATATAGGGGTTTAATCCATGAATATAGGGGGTTATCCATGAATATAGGGGTTTAATCCATAAATATAGGGGGTTATCCTTGAATATAGGGGTTTAATCCATAAATATAGGGGGTTATCCATGAATATAGGGGTTTAATCCATGAATATAGGGGGTTATCCATAAATATAGGGGTTTAATCCATGAATATAGGGGATTATCCATAAATATAGAGGTTTAATCCATGAATATAGGGGGTTATCCATGAATATAGGGGGTTATCCATAAATATAGGGGTTTAATCCATGAATATAGGGGGTTATCCATGAATATAGGGGTTTAATCCATGAATATAGGGGGTTATCCATGAATATAGGGGTTTAATCCATGAATATAGGGGGTTATCCATGAATATAGGGGGTTATCCATAAATATAGGGGTTTAATCCATGAATATAGGGGGTTATACATGAATATAGGGGGTTATCCATGAATATAGGGGTTTAATCCATGAATATAGGGGGTTATCCATGAATATGGGGGTTTAATCCATGAATATAGGGGGTTATCCATGAATATAGGGAGTTATCCATGAATATAGAGGTTTAATCCATGAATATAGGGGGTTATCCATGAATATAGGGGTTTAATCCATGAATATAGGGGTTTAATCCACGAATATAGGGGTTTAATCCATGAATATAGGGGGTTATCCATGAATATAGGGGGTTATCCATGAATATAGGGGTTTAATCCATGAATATAGGGGGTTATCCATGAATATAGGGGGGATGCCCAAGGGGGTTATTCCATGGGGGGGTTCCATAGGGTGGGATTGGGGTTAATCCATGTTTAAGGCAGTAATAAAGGGATTGGGGGGGGATGGAGCCTGTAATGGGGGGGGCACAATCCCAGTGTACCTCAATGCATCCCAGTGCACCCCAATACATCCCAATGCATCCCAATACATCCCAGTGCGCCCCAATACATCCCAGTGTACCCCAGTACATCCCAATGCATCCCAATACATCCCAGTGCACCCCAATATATCCCATTGTATCCCAATACATCCCAGTGCACCCCAATATATCCCATTGTATCCCAATACATCCCAGTGCACCCCAATACATCCCAGTTCATCCCAGTACATCCCAGTGCACCCCAATACATCCCAGTGCACCCCAATATATCCCATTGTATCCCAATACATCCCAGTGCACCCCAATACATCCCAGTTCATCCCAATACACCCCAGTACATCCCAGTGCACCCCAATACATCCCAGTGTACCCCAGTACATCCCAATGCATCCCAATACATCCCAGTGCACCCCAATATATCCCATTGTATCCCAATACATCCCAGTGCACCTCAATACATCCCAGTTCATCCCAATACACCCCAGTACATCCCAGTGCACCCCAATACATCCCAGTGTACCCCAGTACATCCCAATGCATCCCAATACATCCCAGTGCACCCCAATATATCCCATTGTATCCCAATACATCCCAGTGCACCCCAATATATCCCAGTGCACCCCAATGCATCCCAGTGTACCCCAATGCATCCCAATACACCCCAATACATCCCAGTTCATCCCAATACACCCCAGTACATCCCAGTGCACCCCAATACATCCCAGTGTACCCCAGTACATCCCAATGCATCCCAATACATCCCAGTGCACCCCAATATATCCCATTGTATCCCAATACATCCGAGTGCACCCCAATACACCCCAGTGCACCCCAATACATCCCAGTGTACCCCAATATATCCCATTGTATCCCAATACATCCCAGTGCACCCTAATACATCCCATTGTACCCAATACATCCCATTGCACCCCAGTACATCCCAGTGCACCCCAATACATCCCAATGCATCCCAATACATCCCAGTGCGCCCCAATACATCCCAGTGCACCCCAATACATCCCAATGCATCCCAATACATCCCAGTGCACCCCAATGCCCTCTTCGCCCCCCCCGCCAATCTGCACGTAGCCACGCCCCCAGGAGGCGTGGCTTCCCCGCCGGCCTCTCCCCCACACCACGTGGTTATCACATGGCACATCCAACATGGCTGCGCCCAGGGCGGTGAGTTACGGCCGTACCCTTGGGGACGTCCCCGTTATTTACCACCCCCCCCCATTTCCGGGTCCCCCCCAATTTCTGGTCCCCCCCGTTATTTCCGGGTTCCCCCCCATTTCCGTGACACCCCCCCTTATTTTCGGCCCTCCCCCCCCTCCCCCATTTCTGGGTCCTCCCGCCAATTTCTGGGACACCCCCCCGTTATTTCCGGGCACCCCCGTTATTTCTGGGTCTCCCTCCCCCCATTTCCGGTTCCCCCCCCCCCCATTTCTGCCCCCCCTTCCCCATTTCTGGGCAACCCCGTTATTTCGGGGTCCCCCCCATTTCCGGGTCCCCCTGTTATTTCAGGGTTTGCCCCGTTATTTCCGGGTTCTCCCCCCATTTCCGGTCCCCCCATTTCCGGATTCCCCCCACAATTTCTGCCCCCCCTTATTTCTGGTGTCCCCCCCCCCCCCCCAGCATTTCCGGGTCTCCCTCTCCCCATTTCCGGTCCCCCCCCATTTCCAGGTCCTCCCCCATTCCCCCCCCGTTATTTCCGGTTCCCCCCCCATTTCTGGATTTCCCCCCAATTTCTGACCCCCCCCCCATTTCCGGGTCCCCCCCATTATTTCCTTGTCTCCCCCCCCATTTCCGGATCCCCCCCAATTTCATTCCCCCCCCCGTTATTTCCGGGCTCCCCCCATTATTTCCGGGGCTTCCTCCCCCCATTTCCGGATCCCCCCCGAATTTCTGCCCCCCTCCATTTCCTGGTTCCCCCCATTATTTCCGGGTCTCCCTCCCCTTATTTCCAGATCGCCCCCCCCCGTTATTTCCGGGTCCCCCCCTTATTTCCGGTCCCCCCGTTATTTCCGGGTTTCCTCCCCCCATTTCTGCCCCCCCCCCCCCATTATTTCCGGGTCTTCTCCCCCCATTTCCGGATCCCCCCCCCGAATTTCTGCCCCCCCCCCCGTTATTTCTGTGTCCCCCCCATTATTTCTGCCCCCCTCCATTTCCGGGTTCCCGTTATTTCCGGGTCCCCCCCATTTCCGGGTTCCCCCCCCCCCCGTTATTTCCGGGTCCCCCCCATTATTTCCGGTCCCCCCCCTTTCCGGGTCCCCCATTTCCGGGTGTCGTCCCCCCCCCCCCCCCCCATTTCCGGGTCCCCCCATTATTTCCGGGTTCCTCCCCCCATTTCCGCTTCCCCCCGTTATTTCCGGTCCCCCCCCGTTATTTCCGGGTCCCCCCCCCCATTTCCGCCCCACTTCCGTGCCCCCAGGGCCCCGTGCACCGGCTCCTGCAGGGCCTCAGCCGCTGGTTCTATGAGGCGGAAACGGCGCTGGATTGGGCCGAGCGCCTGCGGCGGCTGCGGCTGCAGCGGATGAACGCGTGCGTGGGGCGGGACCCACACTTATGGGGCGGGACCCACACTTATGGGGCGGGATCTCGTTTAGGAGGCCAGACCCACACTTAAGGGGTGGGACGTCGCTTATGGGGCCAGACCCACACTTGGGGGGCGGGACCCACACTTATGGGGCGGGATCTCGTTTATGGGGCCAGACCCACACTTATGGGGCGGGATCTCACTTATGTGGCGGGACCCACACTTGGGGGGGGTGGGACCTTATTAATAGGGTGGGATCTTGCTTATTGGGCCAGACCCACACTTATGGGGTGGGATCTCGTTTATGGGGCCAGACCCACACTTACGGGGCGGGATCTCGTTTAGGGGGCCAGACCAACACTTAAGGGGTGGGACGTCGCTTATGGGGCCAGACCCACACTTGGGGGGCGGGACCCACACTTATGGGGCGGGATCTCATTTATGGGGCCAGACCCACACTTATGGGGTGGGATCTCGTTTATGGGGCCAGACCCACACTTATGGGGCGGGATCTCGTTTATGGGGCCAGACCCACACTTGGGGGGCGGGACCCACACTTATGGGGCGGGATCTCGTTTAGGGGGCCAGACCCACACTTAAGGGGTGGGACGTCGCTTATGGGGCCAGACCCACACTTGGGGGGCGGGACCCACACTTATGGGGCGGGATCTCGTTTATGGGGCCAGACCCACACTTATGGGGCGGGATCTCGTTTATGGGGCCAGACCCACACTTATGGGGCGGGATCTCGTTTAGGGGGCCAGACCCACACTTATGGGGTGGGATCTCGCTTATGGGGTGGGACCCACACTTATGGGGCGGGATCTCGTTTATGGGGCCAGACCCACACTTATGGGGCGGGATCTCGTTTAGGGGGCCAGACCCACACTTATGGGGTGGGATCTCGCTTATGGGGTGGGACCCACACTTACGGGGTGGGATCTCATGGGGCTGGGGGGTGTTCACTTATGGGGAGGGACCCCCCACTAATGGGGTGCAGGGGGAGCGATGGGAGTGGGGAGCACCAACAGGTGGGGGGGGAGGCAGGGGCCTGCATCCATGTTATGTGGGGCAGACCCATAGTTCTTGGATGCAGCCCCATACATGTGGGGCAGACCCATAGGGGTTGCACCCAGCCCCATACACGTGTGGGGCAGACCCATAGTGGTTGGATGCAGCCCCATACACGTGGGGCAGACCCATAGGGGTTGCACCCAGCCCCATACACGTGGGGCAGAGCCATAGGGGTTGGATGCAGCCCCATACATGTGGGGCAGAGCCATAGTGGTTGGATGCATCCCCATACATGTGGGGCAGACCCATAGGGGCTGCACCAAGCCCCATACACGTGGGGCAGACCCATAGTGGTTGGATGCAGCCCCATACACATGGGGCAGACCCATAGTGGTTGGATGCAGCCCTATACATGTGGGGCAGACCCATAGTGGTTGGATGCAGCCCCATACACATGGGGCAGACCCACAGGTGCTGCACCCAGCCCCATACACGTGGGGCAGACCCATAGGGGCTGCACCCAGCCCCATACACGTGGGGCAGACCCATAGTGGTTGGATGCAGCCCCATACATGTGTGGGGCAGACCCATAGGGGTTGGATGCAGCCCCAAACACGTGGGGCAGACCCATAGCGGTTGGATGCAGCCCCATACACGTGGGGCAGACCCATAGGGGCTGCACCCAGCCCCATACACGTGGGGCAGAGCCATAGTGGTTGGATGCAGCCCCATACACGTGGGGCAGACCCATAGGGGCTGCACCCAGCCCCATACACGTGGGGCAGACCCATAGTGGTTGGATGCAGCCCCATACATGTGGGGCAGAGCCATAGTGGTTGGATGCAGCCCCATACACGTGGGGCAGACCCATAGGGGTTGCACCCAGCCCTATACACGTGTGGGGCAGACCCATAGGGGTTGGACGCAGCCCCATACACGTGTGGGGCAGACCCATAGGGGTTGGATGCAGCCCCATACACGTGGGGCAGACCCATAGTGGTTGGATGCAGCCCCATACACGTGGGGCAGAGCCATAGTGGTTGGATGCATCCCCATACACGTGGGGCAGACCCACAGGGGTTAAATGCAGCCCCATACATGTGGGGCAGACCCATAGTGGTTGGATGCAGCCCCATACACGTTGGGCAGACCCATAGGGGTTGCACCCAGCCCCATACACGTGTGGGGCAGACCCATAGGGGTTGGATGCAGCCCCATACACGTGGGGCAGACCCATAGGGGTTGCACCCAGCCCTATACACGTGTGGGGCAGACCCATAGGGGTTGGATGCAGCCCCATACACGTGGGGCAGACCCATAGGGGCTGCACCCAGCCCCATACACGTGGGGCAGAGCCATAGTGGTTGGATGCAGCCCCATACACGTGGGGCAGAGCCATAGTGGTTGGATGCAGCCCCATACACGTGGGGCAGACCCATAGGGGCTGCACCCAGCCCCATACATGTGGGGCAGACCCACAGGGGTTGGATGCAGCCCCATACATGTGGGGCAGAGCCATAGTGGTTGGATGCAGCCCCATACACGTGGGGCAGACCCATAGGGGCTGCACCCAGCCCCATACACGTGGGGCAGACCCATAGTGGTTGGATGCAGCCCCATACACGTGGGGCAGACCCATAGGGGCTGCACCCAGCCCCATACACGTGTGGGGCAGACCCATAGTGGTTGGATGCATCCCCATACACGTGGGGCAGACCCATAGGGGTTGGATGCAGCCCCATAC
>NW_026913007.1:0-2500 GCF_034315485.1 Pezoporus occidentalis
AGTATTACACTCACTTTGTTACAGTTACAGGGGAGAAATGGGTTAGGGTTATTTTGTTAGGGTTAGGGTTAGGGTTAGGGTTAGGGTTAGGGTTGAGAACCTCTGTGGGTCATTAGAATGCTCTTGAACATATTTTATTTTGCTCACTTTGTTACGTTTCCTCTGTTTTCCTGTATATATATATACATATAGTATTACACTCACTTTGTTACAGTTACAGGGGAGAAATGGGTTAGGGTTAGGGTTAGGGTTAGGGTTAGGGTTAGGGTTAGGGTTAGGGTTGAGAACCTCTGTGGGTCATTAGAATGCTCTTGAACATGCTTTATTTTGCTCACTTTGTTACATTTACTGTGTTTTCCTATATATATATATATATAGTATTACACTCACTTTGTTACAGTTACAGGGGAGAAATGGGTTAGGGTTAGGGTTAGGGTTAGGGTTAGGGTTAGGGTTGAGAACCTCTGTGGGTCATTAGAATGCTCTTGAACATGCTTTATTTTGCTCACTTTGTTACGTTTACTGTGTTTTCCTATATATATATATATATAGTATTACACTCACTTTGTTACAGTTACAGGGGAGAAATGGGGTAGGGTTAGGGTTAGGGTTAGGGTTAGGGTTAGGGTTAGGGTTGAGAACCTCTGTGGGTCATTAGAATGCTCTTGAACATGTTTTATTTTGCTCACTTTGTTACGTTTCCTGTGTTTTCCTGTATATATATATATATATAGTATTACACTCACTTTGTTACAGTTACAGGGGAGAAATGGGTTAGGGTTAGGTTTAGGTTAGGGTTAGGGTTAGGGTTAGGGTTAGGGTTAGGGTTAGGGTTGAGAACCTCTGTGGGTCATTAGAATGCTCTTGAACATGCTTTATTTTGCTCACTTTGTTACGTTTCCTCTGTTTTCCTATATATATATATATATAGTATTACACTCACTTTGTTACAGTTACAGGGGAGAAATGGGTTAGGGTTAGGGTTAGGGTTAGGGTTAGGGTTAGGGTTAGGGTTGAGAACCTCTGTGGGTCATTAGAATGCTCTTGAACATGCTTTATTTTGCTCACTTTGTTACGTTTACTGTGTTTTCCTGTATATATATATATATATAGTATTACACTCACTTTGTTACAGTTACAGGGGAGAAATGGGTTAGGGTTAGGGTTAGGGTTAGGGTTAGGGTTAGGGTTAGGGTTGAGAACCTCTGTGGGTCATTAGAATGCTCTTGAACATACTTTATTTTGCTCACTTTGTTACGTTTACTGTGTTTTCCTATATATATATTTGTTACAGTTACAGGGGAGAAATGGGTTAGTGTTAGGGTTAGGGTTAGGGTTGAGTACCTCTGTGGGTCATTAGAATGCTCTTGAACATGCTTTATTTTGCTCACTTTGTTACATTTACTGTGTTTTCCTATATATCTATATATATAGTGTTGCACTCACTTTGTTACAGTTACAGGGGAGAAATGGGTTAGGGTTAGGGTTAGGGTTAGGGTTAGGGTTGGGGTTGAGAACCTCTGTGGGTCATTAGAATGCTCTTGAACATACTTTATTTTGCTCACTTTGTTACGTTTACTGTGTTTTCCTATATATATAGATATATAGTATTACACTCGCTTTGTTACAGTTAGAGGGGAGAAATGGGGTAGGGTTAGGTTTACGGTTAGGGTTAGGGTTAGGGTTAGGGTTAGGGTTAGGGTTAGGGTTAGGGTTGAGAACCTCTGTGGGTCATTAGAATCCTCTTGAACATGCTTTATTTTGATCACTTTGTTACGTTTCCTCTGTTTTCCTGTATATATATATACATATAGTATTACACTCACTTTGTTACAGTTACAGGGGAGAAATGGGTTAGGGTTAGGGTTAGGTTAGGGTTAGGGTTAGGGTTAGGGTTAGGGTTAGGGTTAGGGTTGAGAACCTCTGTGGGTCATTAGAATGCTCTTGAACATGTTTTATTTTGCTCACTTTGTTACGTTTCCTCTGTTTTCCTGTATATATATATACATATAGTATTACACTCACTTTGTTACAGTTACAGGGGAGAAATGGGTTAGGGTTAGTTAGGGTTAGGGTTAGGGTTAGGGTTAGGGTTGAGTACCTCTGTGGGTCATTAGAATGCTCTTGAACATGCTTTATTTTGCTCACTTTGTTACATTTACTGTGTTTTCCTATATATCTATATATATAGTGTTGCACTCACTTTGTTACAGTTACAGGGGAGAAAAGGGTTAGGGTTAGGGTTAGGGTTAGGGTTGGGGTTGAGAACCTCTGTGGGTCATTAGAATGCTCTTGAACATACTTTATTTTGCTCACTTTGTTACGTTTACTGTGTTTTCCTATATATCTAGATATATAGTATTACACTCGCTTTGTTACAGTTAGAGGGGAGAAATGGGGTAGGGTTAGGGGTTAGGGTTAGGGTTAGGGTTAGGGTTAGGGTTGAGAACCTCTGTGGGTCATTAGAATCCTCTTGAACATGCTTTATTTTGATCACTTT
>NW_026913008.1:0-14496 GCF_034315485.1 Pezoporus occidentalis
ACTCATGCACCTTTATACTCATGCTCATACACCCATGCACCCATATATCCATACACCCGTACATCCATATGTACATACACCCATACAGGCATACACCTGTACACCCATGCAACCATACACACGTACAGCCGTACACCCATATACCCATATGCCCATATACATTGCACCCATGCACCCATATACCTACCCAAACACCTATATACCTATACACCCACCCATATACCCATATGCCCATATACATTGCACCCATGCGCCCATGTATGCATGCACCCATATACCTACCCATACACCTATACACCCACCCATATACCCATATGCCCATATACATTGCACCCATGCACCCATATACCTACCCATGCACCTCTATACCTATACACCCACCCATATACCCATGCACCTATATACATGTACACCCATACACCCATATACCCATACACCCATGCACCCATACACACGTACATACAGCCATACACCCATACATCCGTATACCCATACACCTATACAGCCATATAGCCATACACTTACTCACCCATACACCTATACACCCATACACCCATGCACCCATATACCCATATGCACCCATACACCTATATACCCATACACCCATGCACCCATACAGCCGTACACTTGTACATCCATGTACACATACACCCATATACCCATACAACCGTAAACCCATACACCCATACATCCATATACCTATATACCCATACATCCATATATCCATGTACCCATATACCCAGATTGGATCCCTGTATGCCTGTATCCCTGTGGCAGGGTTTGCATTCCCGGACCGGTTGTACAAGGTGTAGTTGAGCCCCGGCTCTCGGCAGATCCGGCTCTGGCACTTATGTCTATCCACACATACACCCCTACAGCCATACAACCATACACCCATGTACCTCTACACCCATACACCTATTTACCCCTACAGCCATACAACCATACACCCATATACCTCTACACCCATACACCCATATACCTATTTACCCCTACAGCCATACAACCATGCACCCACATACCTCTACACCCATACACCTATTTACCCCTACAGCCATACAACCATACACCCATATACCTCTACACCCATGCACCTATTTACCCCTACAGCCATACAACCATACACCCATATACCTCTACACCCATGCACCTATTTACCCCTACAGCCATACAACCATACACCCATATACCTCTACACCCATACACCTATTTACCCCTACAGCCATACAACCATACACCCATATACCTCTACACCCATACACCTATTTACCCCTACAGCCATACAACCATATACCTCTACACCCATACACCTATTTACCCCTACAGCCATACAACCATACACCCAAATACCTCTACACCCATACACCTACTTACCCCTACAGCCATACAACCATGCACCCATGTACCTCTACACCCATACACCTATTTACCCATACAGCCGTACACCCATATACCTCTACACCCATACACCTATTTACCCATACAGCCATACAACCATACACCCATGTACCTCTACACCCATACACCTATTTACCCATACAGCCATACAACCATACACCCATATACCTCTACACCCATACACCTATTTACCCAGACACCCATGCACCCATGCACCCATATACCTCTACACCCATACACCTATTTACCCCTACAGCCATACAACCATACACCCATATACCTCTACACCCATACACCTATTTACCCAGACACCCATGCACCCATGCACCCATATACCTCTACACCCATACACCTATTTACCCAGACACCCATGCACCCATACATCTGTACACCCATATACCTGTACATGCATATACCCATACAGCCATTCAGCCACACACCCGTACACCCATACACTTACGCACCCCTATACGCATTCACCCATACACCCCTATACATCCTTACACCCTTATACATCCCTATACATCCCTACATCCGTATACACCCCTTTACACCTGTTTACACTCCAATACACCCCCATACACCCCCAATACACCTCAATACACCCCCAATACACCCCAATACACCCCAGTACACCCCCATACACCCCCAATACACCTCAATACACCCTCAATACACCCCCATTACACCCCCATACACCCCCAATACACCTCAATACACCCCCAATACACCCCAATACACCTCAATACACCCCAATACACCCCAATACACCCTCAATACACCCCAATACACCCCCAATACACCCCAATACACCCCAGTACACCCCATACACCCCCAATACACCTCAATACACCCCCAATACACCCCAATACACCCCAATACACCCCAATACACCCCCAATACACCCCAGTACACCCCCATACACCCCCAATACACCTCAATACACCTCCAATACACCCCAATACACCTCAATACACCCTCAATACACCCCAATACACCCCCAATACACCCCAATACACCCCCAATACACCCCCAATACACCCCCAATACACCTCAATACACCCCCAATACACCCCAATACACCTCAATACACCCCAATACACCCTACACCCCCATACACACACCTCAATTACCCCCAGTACACCCCAATACACCCCATTACACCCCCATACACCCCCAATACACCTCAATACACCCCCAATACACCTCAATACACCCCCAATAGACCCCAATACATCCCCAATACACCTCAATACACCCCCAATACACCCCAATACACCCCAATACACCCCCATACACCCCAATACACCCCAATACACCCTCAATACACCCCCATTACACCCCCAATACACCCCCAATACACCTCAATACACCCCCAATACACCTCAATACACCCCAATACACCCCAATACACCCCCAATACACCTCAATACACCCCCAATACATTACACCCTCAATACACCCCAATACACCCCAATACACCCCCAATACACCCCAATACACCTCAATACACCCCCAATACACCCCCAGTACACCCCCAATACACCTCAATACACCCCCAATACACCCCAATACACCTCAATACACCGGCAATACACCCCAATCCTCGTGCAAGTCTCGCACAATACACCTCAATACACCCCAATACACCCCCAATACACCCCATTACACCCCCATACACCCCCAATACACCTCAATACACCCCCAATACACCTCAATACCCCCCACTACACCCCAATACACCCCCAATACACCTCAATACACCCCCAATACACCCCACCCTTCCCCCTCACTCACCCCCTCAAGACACAATACACCTCAATACACCCCAATACACCCCCTACACCCCATACACCCCAATACACCCCCAATACACCCCAATACACCCCAATACACCTCAATACACCCCCAATACACCCCATTACACCTTCAATACACCCCAATACACCCTCAATACACCCCCAATACACCCCAGTACACCTCAATACACCCCAATACACCCCCAATACACCCCAATACACCCCCAATACACCCCAATACACCCCAATACACCCCCATACACCCCCAATACACCCCAATACACCCTCAATACACCCCCAATACACCCCCATACACCTCAATACACCCCAGTACACCCCCAATACACCCCCAATACACCTCAATACACCCCCAATACACCTCAATACACCCCCAATACGCCCTCAATACACCCCAGTACACCCCCAATACACCTCAATACACCCCAATACACCCTCAATACACCCCATTACACCCCCAATACACCCCATTACACCCCCAATACACCCCAATACACCTCAATACACCCCAATACACCTCAATACACCCCCAATACACCCCAATACACCCCAGTACACCTCAATCACCCCCAATACACCCCAATCACCCCCAATGCACCCCCAATACACCCCAATACACCCCAATACACCCTCAATACACCCCCAATACACCTCAATACACCCCAATACACCCCAATACACCCCCAATACACCTCAATACACCCCCAGTACACCCCAATACACACCCAATACACCTCAATACACCCCCAATACACCCCAATACACACCCAATACACCTCAATACACCCCCAATACACCCCAATACACCTCAATACAACCCTCTCCATCCTTGTGTCCCCGTTTAGGCTTCGCCTTCCCGGACTGGGCGTACAAGGCGGAGTCGAGCCCCGGCTCCCGGCAGATCCAGCTGTGGCACTTCATCCTGGAGCTGCTCCGGCAGGAGCGGTACCGGGAGCTCATCGCCTGGCAGGGGGACTGCGGCGAGTTCGTCATCAAGGACCCCGATGAGGTGGCCCGGCTCTGGGGGGTGCGCAAGTGCAAGCCCCACATGAACTACGACAAGCTCAGCCGCGCGCTCAGGTGGGCACTTATGGGGAGCTTGTGGGGCGCTTACGGGGTGTGGGGTGCTTATGGGGCGCTTGTGGGGTGCTTAGGGGGTGTGTATGGGGTGCTTATGGGGCGCTTGTGCGATGCTTATGAGGTGTGTATGGGGTGCTTGTGGGGTGCTTATGGGGTGTGTAAGGGGTGCTTGTGGGGTGCTTACGGGGTGTGTATGTGATGTTTATGGGGCGCTTGTGGGGCACTTATGGGGTGTGTATGGGGTGCTTATGGGGTGTGTATGAGGTGCTTATGGGGCGCCTGTGGGGCACTTACAGGGTGTGTATGGGGTGTGTATGGGGCGCTTGTGCGGCGTGTATGGGGTGCTTATGGGGTGTGTATGGGGTGCTTATTGGGCCCTTATAGGGCACATACGGGGCTCTTGTGGTGTGGTTATGATTCACATATGGGGTGCTTATGGGGCACTTACGGTTTGCATATGGTGCGCTTATGGGGCATATCTGGGGGGCTTATGGGCTGCTTATGGGTTGGTTAAGGGGTGCATATGGGGTGCCTATGGGGCACTTATGGGTCACGGGATGCTTATTAGTCACTTATGGGGCACATATGGGGTGCTTATAGGGCACTTGGTAGGTGCTTACAGGGCGCATATGGGGCTCTTATGGGTCACTTGTTGGGTGCTTATGAGGTGCTTTATGGGGTGCTTACGGGGCACATGTGGGGTGCTTGCAGGGTGCTTATGGGTCACTTATGGGGTGCGTATTTGGGGTGCTTGTGGGGTAGGGGATGGTGGTGGTTCCAGCCCCACATCTCCACGTGGGCAGGGGAGGTGGTGGCCAGGCCGTGCTGGTACCACCAAGTGAATGGTGAGGTGGCTTCTGGGTGTTCTGCTCCACATCTCCCCATAGAAAGGATCTGGGGGTCCCAGACCCACGTGTTCCCATAGAGCCAGCACAGGGGCCTGGGCCCCACATCTCCCTATAGAAAGGACTCGATATAGAAGCGATCTGGGGCTGCTAGACCCACATCTCCCCATAGAAAGAACCCAGGTGTTTGGGCCCCATATCTCCCCGTAGAAAGGATATGGAGCTCCCAGCCCCTCATCTCCCCATAGAAAGGATATGGAGTTCCCAGCCCCACATCTCCCCATAGAAAGCACCCAGGTGTTTGGGCCCCATATATGGAGTTCCCAGCCCCACATCTCCCCATAGAAAGCACCCAGGTGTTTGGGCCCCATATCTCCCTGTAGAAGGGATATACAGCTCCCAGCCCCACATCTCCCCATAGAAAGCACCCAGGTGTTTGGGCCTCATATCTCCCTGTAGAAAGGATATACAGCTCCCAGCCCCACATCTCCCCGTAGAAAGGATATGAAGCTCCCAGCCCCACATCTCCCCATAGAAAGGATGTGGAGCTCCCAGGCCCACATCTCCCCATAGAAAACACCCAGGTGTTTGGGCCCCATATCTCCCTGTAGAAAAGATATACAACTCCCAGCCCCATATCTCCCCATAGAAAGGATATGCAGCTCCCAGCCCCACATCTCCCCATCCAAAGGACCCAGCAGTCCCATCCCCATAGGAACAACCTGGCTGCTCCAGACCTATATCTATTCCCATATACAACAGACATGGGGGGGGTCTCAGCCCCACATCCCCACCCCACATCTTCCCCCCCCCCCCAAGCTACTACTCCAACAAGCAGCCCCTGCACAAGATGAAGGCGATGCTGCGGGCGGCTCTGGGGGCACCGGGCCGCGATGGGGCCCACCGATGGTTCCCAGCCCCACACCCTGCCCCACACCCTGCCCCATAGGTACTACTACAACAAGCGCATCCTACACAAGACCAAAGGCAAACGCTTCACCTACAAGTTCAACTTCAACAAGCTGGTGCTGGTCAATTACCCCTTCATCGACGTGGGGCTCGCAGGTACCGCCGGGAGCGCGGGAAAACGGGGCGTGGCCTCTGCCGCGGGAAAACGGGGCGTGGCCCCCCAATAGCCACGCCCCTTTTCCTCCTAACCGCGCTTTACCGCCCCCTACAGGCCCGCCGCTGCCGCAGAGCGCCCCCCCGCTGCCCTCGCTCGGAGGGGGGGGGGGCGGCGGAGTGGGGGGGGGCACCCCCCATTTCTGCTTCCCCCCCTCCCCCTTCCCTTGCCGGCCCCTCCCCCACCGCATCTGAGGGGCTCTCCCCTCCCCTCCCCCCCCCACTGTGGAAGCCGCCCTCGCCCCCCCCCCTTCCTCTTCCTCTTCCTCTTCCTCCTCCTCCTCCTCCTCCTTCTCGCGCCGCCTCGGCTCCCTCAGCGACGGCTCCGAGCTCGAGGAAGGGGGGGGTGCCGGGGACCCCCTCCCCCCCTTACCCCCTCCCCCCCTCCCCCCTCTTTCGGGGGGGGGCGGGGGCAGCTTCCGACCCCTCCCCCCCCATCCCCACCCCCCCCCGCGCTTGACCCCAGACGCCCTTTTCCGCCTTTACACCCCCCCCCCCCCCCCGCCCCCCCCCCCTCCTTTCGCGGGATCCCCGTTACCGGCCGCGGGGGGAGGGGGAGGAGGTGGGGGAGGCACCGGGGGTCTCCTCCCCCCTCCCCCCTTATCCCCGGCGCTTCCTTTGACCCCCCCCCACGTTGGTTTCGCCCCTTCCCCCACCCTGAGCCCCCTTTTCCCCGCGGGGGGGTCCCACTTTTCCTTCAGCCCCGAGGACCTGCAGAGGGCGCTAGCGGCGCAGACCCGCAGCGTTTACAGCTACCACCTGAGCCCCCGAGCCTTCCTCCCCTGCCCGGGGCTGCTGCTGCCCCCCCCGCCCCCCGCACCGCCCCCCCCTCCTCCGCACCACGCACCCCCACATCATCAACAGCATCCCCCCGCTTCCGAACCCCTTTTCCCCTTCAAACTCCAGCCCCCGCCGCCGGGAAGGAGGCAGAGGGAGAAAGGGCGGGATGCGGCGCCCCCTCCATCATCATCATCACCATCATCATCATCATCACCCGGGGGGGGTGGTGGTGGGGGGGGGGGGACGACGACGACAGCGACGACGCAGGAGCCCCCCCATATCAAAGTGGAGGCGGTGTCGGAGGAGGAGACGGTGGAAGTGACGGATGTGAGCGAGGAGGAGGAGGAGGAGGAGGATGAAGTCTTCAAACCCCCCCGGCCCCGCAATGGGGAGGAGGAGGAAGATGAGGAAGAGGAAACGGTGGGGGGGGGCCGGGCCGTGCCCCCTTCTCCCCCTCTCCCCCCCCAGCCTTGTGTCCCCCTTAAGCTGCGCTTTAAGCGGCGCTGGAGCGAGGAGCGGAGGAGGGGGGGGACGGAAGGGGAAAGGGAGGAAGTGGGGACCTTCCCCCCCCATTCCAATGAGGATAAGAAAGGGAAAGGGGGGCCCCCAAATCTGGGGGGGGGGGGCAGGAGGGTGAGCACCGACCTGCAGCGCGCCACGGCCCAGCTCTCCCTGGACTCATAATGGGGGGGGCGGGGGTGAATTTGGGGAAGGGGAGGGGTCCCCATTGCCTTAACTTGGGGCTCCGCACCCGATTTCCATTCCCCCCCCCCCCCCCCAAGTTTGGGGGGGCCCCCCCCCCCACCGTTTGGGGGGGTTGGAAGTTGGGGGGGGGGAATGGGGGGGGGGCGTCCAGCAGGGTTATATGCAGGGAATGGGGCCCCCCCATAGGGGTTTTAGGGGGTTTCCCTTCTTTTTTGTTGTTTTACATATTCCCCCCCCTCTTAGGTGGGAGTTTTGGGGGAGGGGAGTCCAAAACTCCCCCCAAAACGGGTGATAACCACCCAAAAACGGGCGGGACCTCCCCAGAAATAAGCGGGAACAACCCAAAACGGGCGGGAACAAGTCCAAAAGCGCGGGAATCCCCCCGGCACGGGTGGGGCACCCCCGAAATGGGCAGGAATCTCCTAAGGAATGGGTTGGAACGCCTCGGAAGGGGCAGGAACGCCCCCCAAACGGGGGGAGGAGGGGGGGAATCCCTTAAAACGGGTGGGAATCCCCTCAAAACGGGGGGGGGGAGCTCCCAAAACGGGCGGGAACGCCCCAGAAGAGGCGGGTTTTCCAGGGGAACGGGCGGGATCTGCCCCAGGGACCGTTCCGGACGCTCCGAACGGGCGGGATCTGCCCCAGGGACCGTTCCGGACGCTCCGAACGGGCGGGATCCCCTCAAAAATCTGCACCCAGGGACCGTTCGGCTTCATGTAACCAAAAACGGGGGCGGGGTGGGGGGGGGGGGGGTCATTAAGTGCCTGTTGATGAACTGTCTGTGGGGAAGGGGGGGATGGGCCTCACCTCCCCCCCAGCACCCCAAAACGGGGGGGGGGGGGGGGAGGGTCCCCAATGGACACAACCTCCCATCCCCCACTCGGGGGTGTCGGGGGGGGGGAACACACCTCCCCCCCTCTTTATACCCGGGATGGCAACAGCCAATCAGCTCTGAGCTCCCCAACTCGTGTCCCCGTTTAACCCCATCCCGGCTGCACCCCCATGGGGCTGAATATGGGGCTTTTCCTTGCCCCTGCCCCCCCATTTGTCCCCTCTTCCCCTCCCCCACCGCATCCCCATCTTCTCCCCTGCCCCCCTTATGCCCCCCATTCCCCCTCCCCTTTTTCCCACCCCCATTCCCCACATTCCTGCCATTTCTCCCCCTCTCCCTCCATCCCTCCCCATTTCTCATCCCACCATCGTTACACCCCCCCTTATTTACATGCAATTAGCGTAGGACCTGCTTTATTCACACGCAGCTCACGTAGGGCTGACCTTATTTACATGTTACTAACACAGACCCTTCCTTATTTACATGTTATTAATGTAGGGCCTACTTAGTGTCCTTTTAGTGGAGGACCTGCTTTATTTACATCTCATTAACATAGAGCCACTCGTATTTGCACGTTCTTACTGTAGGACCTCCTGTATTTACATGGTGCTGTGCCAGGACCTCCTGTATTTACTCATTTATTAACGTAGGACCTATTTTATGTACGGTTGCTGTCGGATCTGCTCTATTGACAGGGTATTGGGGCAGGACCTACTTCATTTATGGGCCCTTATTGTAGGTCCTACTTTATCGGGGAGGTATTATTGTAGGACCCAATTTGTTGAGAGAGTTATTAATGTAGGGCCTACTTTATTTACATGTTGTTATGGGAGGACCACCTGTATTTACAGTTTCATTCCTGTAGGACCTACTGTATTGGGGGTGGTTGTTATGTCAGGACCCGCTTTATTGAGTAACTTATTTACAAGTTAATGTAGGACCTACTTTTATGTACCTGTCATTAACATAGAGCCTGTCTAATTTACATATTCCTGTAGGTCCTACTTTATTCCCAGGCTGTTATTGTAGGTCCTGCTTTATTAGGGAGTTTATTATGTCAGGACCTGCTTTGTTTACACTTTCGTTACTGTAGGACCTGCTTTATTTATGTGTTACTGCAGGCCACACGTTATCTGTGCATTGTTATTGGAGGCTCTGCTCTGTTGACATGCTGTTACTGCAGGCGGGAGGAGTTTATTAACACAAGACCTGCTTTGCATCTCATTAACATGGGCACAACCTCATTTACATGTAATTAACACAGAACCTGCTTTATTTACTGCTTTATTTCTATAGGACCTACTCTATTCCGCTTCCAGGAACTCAGTCTTGAGGCCCAACCCTCCTCCAAGCCCTGCCTCCTGCACCCCATCTGATGAAACTGAGGCTCAGGGGTGGGGCTTGCTTTGGTCATGCCCTTCCTCGTCGCTGGTGGGCGGGGCTAAGGCGAGGGGGCGGTGCAAGTTTAGGGCATGGGTGGCCTGGGACCAGCGCTTCAGCCAATGGGAGAAGGGGATGTTGCCGGGGGGCGTGGCCGGTATCCACTGAGCCGGCTGCTCCCACCTATGGGAGACGAAGGAGGGGGGAAGGGGGGATGTGACATCACACATGGTGGGCGTGGCCTCTCACGGACCCACCCTCGCCGCCTCACCATTGGCTGATGACATCCTGGAGGTGGGGCCAGCCCTCGAGGCACTGCTGGACCCTAATGGACAGCGCCTGCAGCTGGGGGAGGAGCTTGGCGATGGCCACGCCCTCCGCGGGTGCTAAAAAGGGGCGGGGTCAGCACAGGCCACACCCTCACCCCCCCATCTCCCCCCCTCACTCACCGCGGGGTGGGTGGGGCTTCAAGGGTCCCGCCCCTTGCTCTGACCACGCCCTTTGCTCTGACCACGCCCCCTGCAGCTGTTCCAGCTCCCCCCGCAGCTCTGCCGCCCGCAACAGCGCCCCCTGTGGGGGCTGAGGCACAAACACCCCTGAGCAACGGCCCCATTGCCCCTCCCCCCTTTATGGCCCCTCCTCCCATTGCCCCTCCCCCCTTTATGGCCCCTCCTCCCATTGCCCATCCCCCTTTATGGCCCCTCCTCCCATTGCCCCTCCCTCTTTATGGCCTTCTCCCCCTTTATGACCCCTGCCCCCTCTGTGGCCCCTCCTTCCAATTCCCCTCCCCCTTTATGGCCCCTCCTCCCATTGCCCCTCCCCCCTTTATGGCCCCTCCTCCCATTGCCCCTCCCCCTTTATGACCCCTCCTCCCATTGCCCCTCCCCCCTTTATGGCCCCTCCTCCCATTGCCCCTCCCCCTTTATGGCTCCTCCTCCCATTGCCCCTCCCTCTTTATGGCCTTCTCCCCCTTTATAACCCCTGCCCCCTCTGTGGCCCCTCCTTCCAATTCTCCTCCTCCCATTGCCCCTCCCCCTTTTATGTCCCCTTCTCCCATTGCCCCTCCTCCTTTTATGTCCCCTCCTCCCATTGCCCCTCCCCCCTGTATGGCCCCTCCTCCCATTGCCCCTCCCCCCTTTATGTCCCCTCCTCCCATTGCCCCTCCCCCCTGTATGGCCCCTCCTCCCATTGCCCCTCCCCCCTTTATGTCCCCTCCTCCCATTGCCCCTCCCCCCTTTATGGCCCCTCCTCCCATTGCCCCTCCCCCTTTATGGCCTTCTCCCCCTTTATGACCCCTGCTCCCTCTGTGGCCCCTCCTTCCAATTCCCCTCCCCCTTTATGGCCCCTCCTCCCTTTATGGCCCCTACTCCCATTGCCCCTCCCCCTTTATGACCCCTCCTCCTGCCCCTCCCCCTTTATGGCCCTCCCCCATTTATGACCCCTGCCCCCTTTATGGCCCCTCCTCCCATTGCCCCTCCCCCTTTATGGCCCCTCCTCCCATTGCCCCTCCTCCCTTTATGGCCCCTCCTCCCATTGCTCCTCCCCCTTTATGTCTCCTCCCATTGCCCCTCCCCCTTTATGTCCCCTCCTCCCATTGCTCCTCCCCCCTTTATGACCCCTCCCCCCATTCCCCTCCCTCTTTATGGCCCTTCCCCCACCTCACTCTCTGCCATTCCGAGGGCACGTCTGATTGGCTGCAGTGGGCTCTGGGCGGGGCTAAAGGGAGAAGGGAGGGGTCAGCACAGCCCTTCCCCCCCCCCTCCCCCCCCCCAATTCACTCACCTCGGGGGGAGGGGCACTCTCTCCTTTCCCAGCATGCTCAGCGCTTCCTGCAGCCGCTGCCCTTCCCCCTGCAGCCCTGGGGGGAGCCGCACAGCTCCTCGGGCCTGAAAGGGGCGTGGCCAAAGCTCTGAGGCCCCGCCCACTCACCATTAAGCCCCGCCCCATTTCCCTCCCCCTCTTTGCTCACCTGGGCCTGCAGGGGGCGCAGCTGCGCCTGGAGCTTCCCATTGGGTGCGCCCAGAGCCCGGAGCTGGATCCAGCGACGGGACTGGAAGGGATGGAGGGGGGGACACAAGGAAATGAGGGACCCCAAAGCCATGGGAGGGACCCAAATACCCCCCAAGACCCCCAAACACCTTAAATATCGCCCCAGATTTCTCCCCCAAACCTCTCCCTTCACCCCAAACCAATCCAGAAGCCCCAGATCCCCCTCCCAGCACTGCTGAACCCCCAAAATCCCCCCTAAAGCCCCAAACTCCCCCATGTCATCCCCTATAGACCCAAAATCCCCCTCCAGGACCCCCAGATATCCCTCATCCCTCCCAAAAAGCGGCACTGGGACCCTTTAGGGACCCCAATCCCTCCCCATAACCATCAAATTCCACTTCCCAGACCCCCACAAGCCCATCAGGACCCCCCCAAATCCCCACATTCCCCCGTTGGCACCCACCAGCCGCTGCTTCCCCTCCTGCAGCTGCCTCCTCAGTGGCCCCAGGGCAGCTTCTGGGGAGTCCATGGGGCTGCCCCGTAGCTCCTGGACCTGCTGGATCAGGGCCTCCTGAGCCCTTGAGAGCCCCGCGGCCTCCAGCATCAACCTGGTGGCAAGGGGGGGCCCAAAGCCAAATGTTGAGGGGGGTTTGGGGGGCCCAAAGGGGTTCAAGAACCGTTTTTTGGAGGGGGGACACCCTAAAAGGACTGCAGGGACCATGGAGGGGTTGGGGGCACCCCAAAAGGTCCCAGCACTGGGTTTAGGGAGAATCTGGGGGGGGCTTTAAGGACCCCTATGAGCCCAGCACCCACTTCAGAAGGAAACCCAGGGGGGTTTAAAGTATAGAGGGGGTCCCTAAAGGGTTCTGAGGTTCAGGAGTGGGGAGGAAAAGGCAGGTTTGGGGTGCAGGGGGGGGAAACCGACTGCAGGATGCATTCAGGGGGTCCTTGAGAGGGTTTTGGGTGCATGGGGGACTCCATAGGGAGGTTTTGGGGTGCAGAGGCAGTTGTTTTGGGATGCAGGAGGGATAGATTTAGGGTGCAGGGGCGTTGTTTTGGGGTGCCATGGGGGTTCTGGGGTGCATGAGGGTGGTTTTAGGGTGCAGGGGGGAAGGTTTTGGGGTGCAGGGGGTGTTTGGGGTGCACCGTGTGGTTTTGGGGTTCAGGGAGGTGTTTTGGGGTGCAGGGTTTTACCTGGCAGCCTGCTGGGCTTTGGGGTGCCCCTCCAGGCGCTGCTGGATCTCCTCCTGCAGCTGGAGGAGCCGGAGCCTCAGGGGGGACAGGCGGGAGGCCGAGGAGTGGATGAGGTCCCAGAGTCCCCCCACATCCACCCAGCAGTCCTGGGGGGTGCAAAGGGGGGACCCCACATCAATGGGGAGCTCTGAGCCCTAAAGCACCCCCAAATGTGCCCCTCAAGTCCCCCCATTTACCTGGATGAGGGCCTTCATATGGGGCTGAGCACCAGGGTCAGGGTTGGGGTCAAGGTCAGGGCTGATTTTGGGGTACCCCTTCCTGCAATGGAACAACGGGGAAGGGGGGAGGATGCAACCCCCGCCCCTCTGTTGGCTCCACCCACCGGTAGCCCCACCCCTTCCCTAGTGCCCTGGGGCCACCCCCCTTTAAGCCGCACCCCCAGCAGCCCACTGGCCCTGCCCCTTCCCTAAGCTCCACCCCCTCCCAAAGCCCCACCCCTCCTAAGCCCCTCCCCTCACCCCAGTGTCTGCAGGGCCTCCAGCACCTCCTCTGGGCTGTGTTGGTTCAGCAGTGCCTGGGGGGGGGGGTGACGGAGTTGTCAGGTCACATGGGGGGGGGGTCACATGACCAGTTAGGATCAGCCACCTCCCCCCCCCACCCTCCCCCCATGGGCACCCACCTTGGCCTCCTGCAGCCAGAGCAAGGTGAGGTCCTGCGGCCTGGGGGGGAAAGGGAAGGGCAGGGGGGTTGGGGGGTGATGGACAGGGAGGGGTTTACGGCAGCAGTGGGCGGGGCTTGCCCTGAAGGGGGCGGGGCTTACCTCGACAAGGGGCGGAGCCCCAGCAGCTCCTCCAGTGCCTCCTCCCGCAGCTTGCACACGGCCTGGGGGGGGCGGGTGGGGCAATGGGGGTGTGGCCACGCTCAGACCACTCCCCTTCCATAAGCCCCTCCTCCTTCCCAATAAGCCCCGCCCCTTCTTACAGCCACTTTCGACGTCAGTCCCACCTTTGGCCCCGGCTCCCTGCAAGCGCAGAGCATCATGGGAATGCTGCCCCTGCCCCCATTGGGATACCCATGGGCAAGCCCCGCCCCCTCCTCGCTCACCGGTGGGCGGAGCTTATCTGGGACCCCTCCCTCCGCAGCCTCCGCCCCTCCTGCGCCGCCTCCGCCCCCAGGGCCCGAAGCTCCGCCCCTCGGCGACGCTCCGCCCCCTGGCGACGAAGCTCCGCCCCCAGTGCCTCATCTATAAGGAAACAAAAGGGGGCAGAGCATCAGGTCAGGTGACCGGTAGCCCCGCCCCTTTACCCCCCCCCCCCCCCCAATGAACTCACCCAGCTCCAGCACCGCTGCCCCG
>NW_026913009.1:0-20470 GCF_034315485.1 Pezoporus occidentalis
ACCTGATGGGCACGGGAGTGATGGAGGGAATGGGGGTTATGGGGTGATGGGGGGACGTGGGGGGCTATGGGGACATGGGGGTGATGGGGACATGGAGAGTTATGGGGGGCTGTGAGGGTGATGGGGGTGTGCAGGGCATGGGGGTCATGGGGGGTGATGGGTCTATGGGGGGGCTGCCTGTAGCTCCACAGTGAAAAGGGGGAATAGGGGAGTTGGGGGGCTGGAGGGGGGCATTTGGAGTATGGTGGAAATGGGGGTATTGGGGCTATGGGGGGGGATGGGGGCTGATGGGGCTATGGGGGTGAGGGGGCTATGGGGGGTAATGGGTGCTGATGGGGCTATGGGGGGCGATGGGGCTATTGGGGGGTGATGGGGCTATGGGGGGCAATGGGGCTATGGGGGGTGTTGGGTCTATGGGGGGTAATGGGGCTACTGGGGGGTGATGGGGCTATGGGGAGTAATGGGAGTATGGGGGGTGATGGGTCTATGGGGGTAGTGGGGCTATGGGGGGCGATGGGGCTATGGGGGGTGATGGGGCTATAGGGGGGTAATGGGGCTCTGGGGGGTGATGGGGCTCTGGGGGGCGATGGGGCTATGGGGGGGCGATAGGGCTATGGGGGGTGATGGGGCTATGGGGTGTGACGGGGATTTGGGGGGGGTGATGGGGGGTCGCTGGGGCTATGGGGGTTGCTGGGGCTATGGGGGTGTGGTGGGGCTATAGGGTGTGACAGTGCTAGGGGGGGTGATGTGGCTATGGGGAGTGATGGGGCTATGGGGGGCAATGGGGCTATGGGGGTGATGGTGCTATGGGGGTGATGGTGCTATGGGGGGCAATGGGGCTATGGGGGGCAATGGTGCTATGGGGGCGATGGGGCTATGGGGGTGATGGTGCTATGGGGGTGATGGTGCTATGGAGGTGATGGTGCTATGGGGTTGATGGTGCTATGGGGGTGATGGGGCAATGGGGGGCAATGGGGCTATGGGGGTGATGGTGCTATGGGGGTGATGGTGCTATGGGGGTGATGGTGCTATGGGGGTGATGTGTCTATGGGGGGCAATGGGGCTATGGGGGGCAATGGGGGGCGATGTCGCTGTGTGTGGGTGTCGCTGTTGCTCGCCATGGCGGGTTCCCCATGTGGGGCGCGGACCCAACCCCCCCCCCCGCAGGCGCAGGGGGCCGTGGGGGTGCTCTTCAACGTGGGCACCGAGGACATCGCCCTGGAGGAGCGCGCGGCCCCGGTCAGCGACGGCCGCTTCCACGTCGTGCGCTTCACCCGCAGCGGCGGCAACGCCACCCTGCAGCTGGACGGGGGCCCCCTGCACGAGCGCTACCCCCCAGGTACCCCGCGCCGCCACGCAGCTCCCCTGGCGCGCACACCTAGGGCACATACAGGCACCCTAGGGCACCCCATATCACCTTATAGCACATACAGGCACCCTATGGCACATACAGGCACCCTATGGCACCCCTAGGGCACCTTATAGCACATACAGGCACCCTATAGCACATACAGGCACCCTATGGCACATACAGGCACCCTATGGCACATACAGGCACCCTAGGGCACCCTATGGCACATACAGGCACCCTAGGGCACCCTATGGCACATACAGGCACCCTAGGGCACCCTATGGCACATACAGATACCCTAGGGCACCCCTAGGGCACCTTATAGCACATACAGGCACCCTATGGCACATACAGGCACCCTATGGCACCCCATATCACCTTATAGCACATACAGGCAGCCTAGGGCACCCCTATGGCACCTTATAGCACATACAGGCACCCTATGGCACCCCTGGGGCGCCCCTATGGCACATACAGGCACCCTATGGCACCCTAAAGCACATACAGGCACCCTATGGCACCCCTAGGGCACCTTATAGCACATACAGGCACCCTAGGGCACATACAGGCACCCTAGGGCACCCTATAGCACCCCTATGGCACCCTAGGGCACATACAGGCACCCTAGGGCACTCTGTGGCACCTTATAGTGTGGCACCCTATGCACTGCGCCATGGCACCCTAGGGCACCCCTAGGGCACCCTATAGCACCCCTATGGCACCCTATGGCACATACAGGCACCCTATGGCACCCCTAGGGCACCTTATAGCACATACAGGCACCCTAGGGCACATACAGGCACCCTAGGGCACCCCATATCACCTTATAGCACATACAGGCACCCTATGGCACATACAGGCACCCTAGGCACATACAGGCACCCTAGGGCACCCCTATGGCACCTTATAGCACATACAGGCACCCTATGGCACATACAGGCACCCTAGGGCACCCTAAGGCACCTTATAGCACATACAGACACCCTGTGGTGCCCTAAGGCACATACAGGCACCCTAGGGCACCCCATATCACCTTATAGCACATACAGGCACCCTAGGGCACCCTATAGCACCTTATAGCACATACAGACACCGTATGGCACCCTGTGTCACATACAGGCACCCTATGGCACTTACAGGCACCATAGGGCACCCCTAAGTGTACCCTAGGGCACATGCAGACACCCTAGGGCACTCCTAGGGCACCTTATAGCACATACAGACACCGTATGGCACCCTATGGCACATACAGGCACCCTAGGGCACATACAGACACCTTATAGCACCCCTAGGCACCCTATGGCACATACAGGCACCCTATGGCACCCCATATCACCTTATAGCACATACAGGCAGCCTAGGGCACCCCTATGGCACCTTATAGCACATACAGGCACCCTAGGGCACCCTATAGCACCTTATAGCACATACAGACACCGTATGGCACCCTATGGCACATACAGGCACCCTATGGCACTTACCAGCACCCTATGGCACTTACAGGCACCATAGGGCACCCCTAAGTGTACCCTAGGGCACATGCAGACACCCTAGGGCACCCCTAGGGCACCTTATAGCACATACAGGCACCCTAGGGCACCCTGTAGCACCCCTATGGCACCCTATGGCACATACAGGCACCCTATGGCACTTACAGGCACCCTAGGGCACCCCTAGGGCACCCTATAGCACCCCTATGGCACCCTATGGCACATACAGGCACCCTATGGCACCCCTAGGGCACCTTATAGCACATACAGGCACCCTAGGGCACATACAGGCACCTTATGGCACCCCTAGGGCACATACAGGCACCTTATGGCACCCTATGGCATATACAGGCACCCTATGTCACCCCATATCAATTATAGCACATACAGGCACCCTGTGGCACCCTATGGCACATACAGGCACCCTAGGGCACCCTAGGGCACCTTTTAGCACATACAGGCACCCTATGGCACCCTATGGCACTTACAGGCACCCTATGGCACCCTATGGCACTTACAGGCACCCTATGGCACCCCTAGGGCACCCTATGGCACTTACAGGCACCCTATGGCACCCCTAGGGCACCCTATGGCACTTACAGGCACTCTATGGCATCCCTAGGGCCTAGGGCACCTTATAGCACATACAGGCACCGTATGGCACATACAGGCACCATAGGGCACTCCTAGGGCACATACAGGCACCCTATGGCACCCTATGGCACATACAGGCACCGTAGGGCACCCTATGGCACCCCTAGGGCACCTTATAGCACCTACAGGCACCCTATGGCACTCCTAGGGCACATACAGACACCCTAGGGCACCCTATGGTACCCCAAGAGCACCCTAGGGCACATACAGGCACCCTATGGGACCCCTAGGGCACCTTTTAGCACATACAGGCACCCTATGGCACCCTATGGCACCCTAGGGCACATACAGGCACCCTATAGCACCCTAGGCACATACAGGCACCCTAGGGCACCCTAGGGCACATACAGGCACCCTATAGCACCCTAGGCACATACAGGCACCCTAGGGTACCCCTATGGCACCCTATGGCACATACAGCCACCCTATGGCATTTACAGGCACCCTATGGCACCCCTATGGCACCCTAGGGCACATACAGGCACCCCATGGCACCCCATATCACCTTATAGCACATACAGGCACCCTAGGGCACCCCTATGGCGCCTACAGGCACCCCAAGGGCACCCTATGGCACATACAGGCACCCTACAGCACCCCTATGGTGGTGGGCACCCCACTGCCGTGTCCTTACAGCACCCCTAAGGCCCCCCCAGAGCACCCCACAGTGCCAGGGGCACCCTACCGCACCCCCATGACGTCCCCAGGGCGCCTCCAGGACCCCCAGAGGACCCCTATAGCACCTATAGACACCCCATAGCCCCCCCCCAGCACCCCTGCAGTCCCCTAATTAGGGCCCCCCGCTAACCAGGGCACTAACGAAGGGCATGAGGGGACCCCGGGGACACCCCCCTTAACGCCCCCCCTAAACGCCACCTAAACCCCCCCCACCCCCCCGTGGTGACACCGCGGTGCCACCATGGTCCCGTGATGGTGATGGCACTGGTGACCCTTGGGAGCACCAATGGTGATGTCACCAGTGACGTCATGATCCCACCATGGTCCCGTGATGGTGATGGCACTGGTGACCCTTGGGAGCACCAATGGTGATGTCACCAGTGACGTCACGATCCCACCATGGTCCCGTGATGGTGATGCCACTGGTGACCCTTGGGAGCACCAATGGTGATGTCACCAGTGACGTCACGATCCCACCATGGTCCCGTGATGGTGATGGCACTGGTGACCCTTGGGAGCACCAATGGTGATGTCACCAGTGACGTCACGATCCCACCATGGTCCCATGATGGTGATGCCACTGGTGACCCTTGGGAGCACCAATGGTGATGTCACCAGTGACGTCACGATCCCACCATGGTCCCGTGATGGTGATGCCACTGGTGACCCTTGGGAGCACCAATGGTGATGTCACCAGTGACGTCACGATCCCACCATGGCCCCGTGATGGCGATGCCACTGGTGACCCTTGGGAGCACCAATGGTGATGTCACCAGTGACGTGATGCCACCATGGTCCCGTGATGGTGATGGCACTGGTGACCCTTGGGAGCACCAATGGTGATGTCACCAGTGACGTCACAATCCCACCATGGTCCCGTGATGGTGATGCCAACGGCGATGCCGCCATCCCACCGCTGTGATTCTGATGCCACCGGTGAGGCCATGACCTCACCGTGGTTCCACGATGGTGACGCCAATGGTGACCCTGTGGAACACCACGGTGATGCCAACGGTGATGCCACCATGGTTCCATGATGGTGATGCCAACGGTGATGCCAACGGTGATGCCACCATGGTTCCATGATGGTGATGCCAACGGTGATGCCAATGGTGATGCCACCATGGTCCCATGATGGTGATGCCAACGGTGATGCCAACGGTGATGCCACCATGGTTCCATGATGGTGGTGCCAACGGTGATGCCACCATGGTCCCATGATGGTGATGCTAATGGTGACCCTGTGGAACACCACGGTGATGCCAATGGTGATGTCAGTGATGATGCCACCAGTGACGCCATGATCCCACCATGGTTCCATGATGGTGATGCCAACGGTGATGCCACCATGGTCCCATGATGGTGATGCCAATGGTGATGTCAGTGAAGATGCCACCAGTGATGCCATGATCCCACCATGGTTCCTTGATGGTGATGCCCATGGTGACCTTGTGGAACACCATGGTGATGCCAGTGGTGATGTCACCAGTGATGCAGTGATGCCATCATGGTCCCTTGATGGCAATGCTGATGGCGATGCGACCATGATCCCATGATGGCGATGCCAATGGCAATGCCGCCATGGTCCCATGATGGTGATGCCAATGGCGATGCAACCATGGTCCCATGATGGCGATGCCAATGGCGATGCCGCCATGGTCCCATGATGGCGATGCCAATGGCGATGCAACCATGGTCCCATGATGGCGATGCCAATGTTGATGCCAGTAGTGATGCCAATGGCGATGCAACCGTGGTCCCATGATGGCAATGCCAATGGCGATGCAACCATGGTCCCATGATGGCGATGCCAATGTTGATGCCAGTAGTGATGCCAATGGCGATGCAACCATGGTCCCATGATGGCGATGCCAATGGCGATGCCAATGGCAATGCAACCATGGTCCCATGATGGCGATGCCGATGGCGATGCAACCATGGTCCCTTGATGGCGATGCCGATGGTGATGCCAATGGTGATGACAATGGCGATACCAATGGCAATGCAACCATGGTCCCATGATAGCGATGACAATGGCGATGCAACCATGGTCCCATGATGGTGATGCCGATGGCGATGCAACCATGGTCCCTTGATGGCGATGCCGATGGCGATGCAACCATGGTCCCTTGATGGCGATGCCAATGGCGATGCAACCATGGTCCCTTGATGGCAATGCCGATGCAACTGTGGTCCCATGATGGCGATGCCAATGGTGATGCCAATGGTGATGCCAACAGCGATGCCAATGGCGATGCAACCATGGTCCCTTGATGGCGATGCCAATGGCGATGCCGCCATGGTCCCATGATGGCGATGCCGATGGCGATGCAACCATGGTCCCTTGATGGCGATGCCGATGGCGATGCCTCCGTGGTCCCATGATGGCGATGCCGATGGCGATGCCAGTGGCGATGCCACCGGTGGCACCATGGCCCCGCGGTGGTACCGCCGTGGCCTGGCCCCGTAACGCTCTTCTCCTCCCTCCGAAGGCAGCGGGGACAGCGAGCGGCTGGCGCTGGCGCGGCAGCGCATCCCCTTCCGCCTGGGGCGGGTGGTCGATGAGTGGCTGCTCGACAAAGGTAACCCGGCAGAGAGCACCCCCCGCCCGCCCCACAGCGCCCCACGGCGCCCCCCAGAGCACCCCGCAGGCCCCGTGCCCACGGGGCTGGGACCCGCAGACTGGGGACCCATGGATGTGGGCATCCAGAGATCTGGAAACCCAGAGGTGTGGGACCCATAGGTCTGGGCACCCACAGATCTGGGGACCCAGGCATCTGGGCCCCATGGATCTGGGAGCTTCAGGGCTGAGGACCCATGGATCTGGAGCTCGCAGGTCTCTGGACCCATAGATCTGGGCCCCGCAGCTCCAGGGATGAGGGTGTCCGGGCCCCACATCTCTGAGGACCCAGACACCCGGCCCCATGGATCCAGGTCCCACATCCCCAGGACCCCGTTGTCCCGAGGGGGTCCCATTGACCCCATTGTCCCCATTGTCCCCACTGACCGCTGGGGGCTCTGCCCCATTAACGGCCCCTTAAACCGCGCTTTAACCCTTCGAGTGCTGCCGGCCCCGGCCCTAAACCAGCATAAACCAGCTTAAACCAGCATAAACCCACAGCGGCACCGGGGGGGGGGGGGGAGGAAGAGGTGGGGGGGGGGGGCATGGGGGGGGTGCAAGAGGGGGGCTGGCACAAGGGATGGGTGTGCACAAGAGATCCATAACCCCTGTGCATGACCCCATAAACCTCGTGCATCACAACCCTTGTGTGTCACCCCATAACCCTTGTGCATCACACCCCTTGCACATCACACCCCATAACCCTTGAGCATCACCCCATAACCCTTGAGCATCAAACCACTTGTACAGCTCCCCATGGCCCTTGTGCATTGCACACCCCATAACCCCTGTGCATCACAACCCTTGGGCATCACCCCATAGCTGTTGTGCATCCCCATAACCCTTGTGCATCACCCCATAACTGTTGTGCATCCCCATAATCCTTGTGCATCCCCATAACCCTTGTGCATCACATCCCTTGTGCATCCCCATAACCCTTGTGTATCACATCCCTTGTGCATCACCCCATAACCCTTGTGCATCACATCCCTTGTGCATCACCCCATAACCCTTGTGCATCACCCCATAACCCTTGTGCATCACCATAACCGTTGTGCATCACATCCCTTGTGCATCACATCCCTTGTGCATCCCCATAACCCTTGTGCATCACCCCATAACCCTTGTGCATCCCCATAACCCTTGTGCATCACCCCATAACCCTTGTGCATCACCCCATAACCCTTGTGCATCACATCCCTTGTGCATCACATCCCTTGTGCATCACCCCATAACCCTTGCACATCACACCCCTTGCACATCACACCCCATAAACCTTGTGCATCACCCCATAGCCCTTGTGCATCCCCATAACCCTTGTGCATCCCCATAACCCTTGTGCATCCCCATAGCCCTTGATCATCACCCCATAACCCTTGTGCATCACCCCATAACCCTTGTGCATCACCCATAACCCGTGTGCATCACATCCCTTGTGCATCACATCCCTTGTGCATCACATCCCTTGTGCATCACCCCATAGCCCTTGCACATCACACCCCTTGCACATCACACCCCATAAACCTTGTGCATCACCCCATAGCCCTTGTGCATCCCCATAACCCTTGTGCATCAAATCCATTGTGCATCCCCATAACCATTGTGCATCACATCCCTTGTGCATCACCCCATAACCCTTGTGCATCCCCATAACCCTTGTGCATCACCCCATAACCCTTGTGCATCACATCCCTTGTGCATCACATCCCTTGTGCCTCCCCCCCATCCCTCACACACCCCTTCCATCCCCCCCCATCCCTCACACATCCCCCCCCCCAACCTTTGCACATCCCCCCCCATCCCCCCACACCCGGGGCTCCCCCCCCCCCCCCCCATTTCTCAGTTCCGGCTCCGAGCCCCCCCCCGCCGCAGCTCCGCGCTCCGTCCCGCAGGCCGCCAGCTCACCATCTTCAACAGCCAGGCGTCCGTGCGAGTGGGGGGCCGGGACCGGGGCCGCCCCTTCCAGGGGCAGCTCTCGGGGCTTTACTACAACGGCCTCAAGCTGCTGGCGCTGGCGGCCGAGGGGCACCCGAGGGTGCGGATCGAGGGCGACCTCCGCCTCGTGGGGGCTCCGCCGCCTCCCCCCCCAGCCCCCCCCGGGGCTACCCCGGCCCCCCCCGACATGGCCACGACCATCATGGAGACCACGACCACCATGGCCACCACCACCACGCGCAGAGGGCGCTCGCCCACCCTAAGGGACACCGTGGCGCAGGTATGGGGGGAGAGGGGGGGGTTGGGGGGCAGCCAGCACCCATGGGGTGAAAGGGGAGGGGGGGGGGTTGGGGTCAGCCAGCACCCATGGTGGGGGGAGCTGGGGTCAGCCAGCACCCATTGGGTGGGGGGGGTTGGGTGTCTTTGGGGTCACCCAGCACCCATTGGGTGAAAGGGGAGGGGGGGGTTGGGGTCAGCCAGCACCCATGGGGTGAAGGGGAGGGGGGGGTTTGGGGTCAGCCAGCACCCATGGGGTGAAGGAGGGTGGGGGGGTTTGGGGGTCAGCCAGCACCCATGGGGTGAAAGGGGAGGGGGGGGTTGGGGGTCAGGCAGCACCCATGGGGTGAAAGGGGAGGGGGGGGTTTGGGGTCAGCCAGCACCCATTGGGGGGGGGAGATGGGGTCACCCAGCACCCATTGGGTGAAGGAGGGTGGGGGGGTTTGGGGGTCAGCCAGCACCCATGGGGGGGGGAGCTGGGGTCAGCCAGCACCCATTGGGTGAAGGGTAGGGGGGCAGCTTGGGGGTCACCCAGCACCCATTGGGTGTCTTTGGGGTCAGCCAGTACCCATTGGGTGAAGGAGGGTGGGGGGGTTTGGGGTCAGCCAGCACCCATTGGGTGAAGGGGTTTGGGTACCCTTGAGGTCACCCAGCACCCCTTGGGTGAAGGGAAGGGGGGATTGGGGTCAGCCAGCACCCATTGGGTGGGGGGGGGTTGGGTGTCTTTGGGGTCACCCAGGACCCATTGAGTGAAGGAAGGGGGGGGTTGGGTGCCTTTGGGGTCAGGCAGCACCCATTGGGTGGGGGGGTTTGGGTACCTTTGGGTGTCTTTGGGGTCACCCAGCACCCATTGCGGGGGGGGGGGTGTGTGGAAGGGGGTTTGGGTGTCTTTGGGGCCACCCAGCACCCATTGAGTGAAGGGGAGGGGGGGGTTAGGTGTCTTTGGGGTCCCCCAGCACCCACTGGGTGGCTTTAAAGGGGTTTTGGATGTCTGTGGGTGTCTTTGAGGGGTCTCTGGGTGTCTTTGGGGTCCCCCAGCACCCATTGGGTGAGGGGGGTTTGGGTACCCTTGGGGTCACCCAGCACCCATTGTGGGGGGGAAGGCATTGGGTGAAGGGGGTTTGGGTGTCTTTGGGGTCCCCCAGCACCCATTGGGTGTCCTTGGGATGGTTTTGGGGTGGTTTGGGGACGTTTTGAGTGGGTTTGGAGTGTTTTGAGGTGTTTCTGGGGTGTTTCCAGGAGGTTTGGGGGTGTTTAGGGCTGGTTTTGGGGTGTTTTGAGGTGGTTTTGGAGTGTTGAGGGCTGGTTTTGAGGTGGTTTGAGGTGTTCTAAGAGTGTTTTGGGGTGTTTGGGCATATTTTAGGCAGGTATTTGTGTGGGTTTGCGGTGTTCTGGGGAGGTTTTGAGGCGTTTTCAGGTGTTTCAGGGGCGTTTTGGGCTCTTGTGATGCTTTTGGGGTGTTTTGAGGTGGCTTTGGAGTGTTTCAGGCTGGTTTTGGGGTGTTTCTGGAGTGGTTTCGGCTGTTTTGGGGCTCTTTAGGGTGGGTTTGGGGTGGTTTTGGCTGTTTTTGGGTGGTTTGGGGTGGTTTGGGATGTTTTGGGCTGTTTTAGGCTGTTTTGGGGGTGTCTTGAGGTGGTTTTGGTCTGGTTTTGGCTGTTTGGGGGTAGTTTTGGAGTGGTTTTGGCTAGTTTTGACTGGTTTTGGGTAGTTTTCGGCTGTTTTTAGGCTGTTTTGGGGGTGTATTTGGCTGTTTCTGATCTGTTTTGGGGCTGTTTCTGGGTGTTTGGGGCTGTTTTAGGCTGTTCCGGGGGTGTTTCTGGGTGTTTTTTTGGCTGTTCTGGGGCGGTTTCTGGGTGCTTTGGGGGTGTTTTGGGCTGTTTTAGGCTGTTTCTGGGTGTTTTGGGGGTGTTTTGGGCTATTTTGGGGTGCTTTGGGGGTGTTTTGGGCTGTTTTAGGCTGTTTTGGGGCTGTTTCTGGGTATTTTAGGCTGTTTGGCGCCTGTTTCTGGTTGCTCTGGGGGTGTTTTGGGCTGTTTCGGGGCTGTTTCTGGGTGTTTTGGGGCTGTTTCTGGGTATTTTAGGCTGTCTTGTGGCTGTTTCTGGGTGCTCTGGGGGGTGGGTGGGCTGTTTCAGGCTGTTTTGGGGCTGTTTCTGGGTGTTTTAGGGCTGTTGTAGGCTGTTTCGGGGCTGTTTCGTTGTGCTTTGGGGCTGTTTTAGGCTGTTTTAGGCAGTTTCGGGGCTGTTTCTGGGAGTTTTGGGGCTGTTTCTGGGTGTTTTGGGGCTGCTTTAGGCTGTTTTGGGCCTGTTTTAGGGCTGTTTCTGGGTGTTCTGGGATGTTTTGGGGCTGTTTTGGGGCTGTTTCTGGGTGCTTTGGGGCTGTTTCGAGGCTGTTTTAGGCAGTTTCGGGGCTGTTTCGGGGTACTTTGGGGCTGTTTTGGGGCAGTTTCGGGGCTGTTTTAGGCTGTTTTGGGGCTGTTTCTGGGTGTTTTAGGCTGTTTTAGGCTGTTTTGGGGCTGTTTCTGGGTGGTTTAGGCTGTTTTAGGCTGTTTTGAGGCTGTTTCTGGGAGTTTTGGGGCTGTTTCTGGGTGTTTTAGGCTGTTTTAGGCTGTTTCGGGGCTGTTTCTGGGTGTTTTGGGCTGTTTTAGGCTGTTTCGGGGTGCTTTGGGGCTGTTTCTGGGTGCTTTGGGGCTGTTTTGGGGCTGTTTTCGCAGTTTTGGGTCTGTTTCGGGGTGCTTTGGGGCTGTTTCGGGGTGTTTTGGGCTGTTTTAGGCTGTTTCGGGGCAGTTTTGGGGCTGTTTTGGGTTTGTTTCTGGGTGTTTTGGCTGTTTCTGGGCTGTTTCAGACAGTTTCGGGGCGGTTTCTGGGTGCTTTGGGGCTGGTTTTGGGCTGTTTTTTGGCAGTTTTGGGGCAGTTTTGGGTCTGTTTCTGGGTGTTTTCGGCAGTTTTGGGGCAGTTTGGGGTCTGTTTCTGGGTGTTTTCGGCAGTTTTGGGGCTGTTTTGGGTCTGTTTCTGGGTGTTTTCGGCACTTTTGGGGCAGTTTTGGGTCTGTTTCTGGGTGTTTTGGGCTGGTTTTGGGCAGTTTTGCGTCTGTTTCTGGGTGTTTTGGGCTGTTTTGGGGCAGTTTTGGGTCTGTTTCTGGGTGTTTTGGGCTGTCTCTGGGCTGTTTCGGGGCAGTTTTGGGGCTGTTTTGGGTTTGTTTCTGGGTGTTTTTGGCAGTTTTGGGGCAGTTTTGGGTCTGTTTCTGGGTGTTTTGGGCTGTCTCTGGGCTGTTTTTGGCAGTTTTGGGGCAGTTTTGGGTCTGTTTCTGGGTGTTTTGGGCTGTCCGCGCTGTTCCCGGCACCCCGCGCTGTTCCCGCAGAACACGGATGATTTGCTGGTGGCCTCGGCCGAGTGCCCGAGCGACGACGAGGACCTGGAGGAGTGCGAGCCGGGCACAGGTGGGTGCTGCTCCGGGCCCGGGCCCGGGGGGACCCCCGAGCGCGGCACCGGGCACACGCGTGTGCGGCCCCCCCGGTGTGCACGGGCTGCGGCCGCGCCGCTGACACACACACGTGATCAGTGACACACACACGTGATCAGTGACACACACACGTGATCAGTGACACACACGTGATCAGTGACACACACGTGATCAGTGACACACACACGTGATCAGTGACACACACGTGATCAGTGACACACACACGTGATCAGTGACACACACGTGATCAGTGACACACACGTGATCGGTGACACACACGTGATCAGTGACACACACACACGTGATCAGTGACACACACACGTGATCGGTGACACACACACGTGATCAGTGACACACGTGATCAGTGACACACAAGTGATCAGTGACACACACACGTGATCAGTGACACACACGTGATCATTGACACACACGTGACCGTGACACAACACGTGATCAGTGACACACGTGATCGGTGACACACACACGTGATCAGTGACACACACGTGATCAGTGACACACACACGTGATCAGTGACACACACGTGATCGGTGACACACACACGTGATCGGTGACACACACACGTGATCAGTGACACACGTGATCAGTGACACACACACGTGATCAGTGACACACACACGTGATCAGTGACACACGTGATCAGTGACACACACGTGATCAGTGACACACACACGTGATCAGTGACACACGTGATCAGTGACACACACACGTGATCAGGGACACACACATGTGATCGGTGACACACACGTGATCATTGACACACACGTGATCAGTGACACACGTGATCAGTGACACACGTGATCAGTGGCACACACACGTGATCGGTGACACACACGTGATCGGTGACACACACACGTGATCAGTGACACACACGTGATCAGTGACACACGTGATCAGTGACACACACGTGATCATTGACACACACACGTGATCAGTGACACACACGTGATCGGTGACACACACACGTGATCAGTGACACACACACACATGATCGGTGACACACGTGATCAGTGACACACACACGTGATCAGTGACACACACACGTGATCGGTGACACACACACGTGATCAGTGACACACGTGATCAGTGACACACACGTGATCAGTGACACACGTGATCAGTGACACACACACGTGATCAGTGACACACACACGTGATCAGTGACACACGTGATCAGTGACACACACGTGATCAGTGACACACACACGTGATCAGGGACACACACATGTGATCGGTGACACACACGTGATCATTGACACACACGTGACCGTGACACAACACGTGATCGGTGACACACGTGATCAGTGGCACACACACGTGATCGGTGACACACACGTGATCGGTGACACACACACGTGATCAGTGACACACACGTGATCGGTGACACACACGTGATCAGTGACACACACACGTGATCAGGGACACACACATGTGATCGGTGACACACACGTGATCATTGACACACACGTGACCGTGACACAACACGTGATCGGTGACACACGTGATCAGTGGCACACACACGTGATCGGTGACACACACGTGATCGGTGACACACACACGTGATCAGTGACACACACGTGATCGGTGACACACACACATGATCAGTGACACACACGTGATCAGTGACACACACACGTGATCGGTGACACACACACACGTGATCGGTGACACACACACGTGATCGGTGACACACACACATGATCAGTGACACACATGATTAGTGACACACACACATGATCAGTGACACACACACACATGATCAGTGACACACACATGATCAGTGACACATGTGATCAGTGACACACACACACGTGATCAGTGACACACATGTGCACAATAACACGTGCACAATCACACACTTGTGCACAATCACGTGCACAATAACACACTTGTGCACAATCACACAGATGTGTTCACAGTCAAACACATGTGCACAATAACACACTTGTGCACACACACGTGCACACACACACGTGTTCACAGTCACACACACGTGCACAATGACACACGTGTGCACACACGTGTTCACAGTCACACACACGTGCACAATAACACACTTGTGCACAATCACACACGTGTTCATGCTCACGCACATGTGCACAATAACACACGTGTGCACACACACGTGTTCACGCTCACACACACGTGCACAATAACACGTGTGCACACACACGTGTTCACACTCACACACACGTGTTCACAGTCACACACACGTGCACAATAACTCACGTGCACACACACACGTGTTCACGCTCACACACGTGCACAATAACACACGTGCACACACACACGTGTTCACGCTCACACACGTGCACAATAACACACGTGCACACACACGTGTTCACGCTCACACACGTGCACAATAACACACGTGCACACTCACACACGTGTTCACGCTCACACACGTGCACAATAACACACGTGCACACTCACACTCACACACGTGTTCACAGTCACACACATGTGCACAATAACACACGTGTGCACACACACGTGTTCACGCTCACACACTCACACACATGCACAACGTGCACAACACACGTGTGCACACACACGCTCACACACGTGTTCACGCTCACACACGTGCACACTCACGTGTTCACGCTCACACACATGCACACTCACACACGTGTTCACGCTCACACACGTGCACACTCACACACGTGCACACTCACACACGTGTTCACGCTCACACACTCACACACGTGTTCACGCTCACACACACGTGCACAATAACACACTTGTGCACAATCACACACGTGCAGTCACACACGTGCACACTCACACACGTGCACACTCACACACGTGTTCACGCTCACACACACATGCTCCATGTCCAGTGCGCACACGTGTGACCACACGTGCAGAGCGCTCACGCGTGCCCCGCGCACACAGCCCTGCTCACACACACGTGTGCCCCCCGCAGCCCCGCCCCTCCCATGCCTGCACACGCGTGTTCCCCACTGCTCCGTGCACACACGCGTGACCCGCACAGGCTCCCCCATGGACTGATGGACAAGGGATGGCCACGGGGGCCCCGAGACCCCACACAGGCACCCCCAGCACCCAGGGGTGCCCCATGGACACCCCCGCACCCATGCGTAGCCAATGGGCCTCTTGTTCCCCACAGCACCCCTGGGGGTCCCATGGACACCCCCAGCACCCATGGGTGCCTCATGGAGTTCTTGTCCCTCGCAGCACCTGTAGATGTCCCCTGGACATCTTGGTCACCTCCAGCACCCATGGGTTTCCCATGGAGCCCCCAAGCACCTGTGGGTGTCCCATGGACCCCTTGGCTTCCCCAGCACCCATGGGTGTCCTCTACACCCCCCCAGCGCCCATCGGTGTCCCCTGGACCCCTCAGCACCCATGAGTGTTCCATGGACCCCCCCCAGCACCTGTGGGTGTCCCCTGGACCCCAGAGCACCCATGGGTGTCCCATGGACCTCCTAATTTGCCCTAGAGCCAAGGGGAGAGGGCAGCAGCAGCTGGGGGGAGACACAGGGACAGACGGACAATGGACGGACGATGGACAGAGGACGGAGAAAGGGGGGGAAGAGATGGAGGATCCAAGGCTGGATCCAGCCAGGGATGGAGACAGGGATGGAGCAAGGGATGGATGGATGGATGGATGATGGATGATGGATGGATGGATGGATGGATGGATGATGATGGATGGATGGATGGATGGATGGATGATGGATGGATGGATGGATGGATGGATGGATGGATGGATGATGGATGGATGGATGATGGATGGATGGATGATGGATGGATGGATGGATGGATGATGGATGATGGATGATGGATGGATGATGGATGGATGGATGGATGGATGATGGATGGATGATGGATGGATGGATGGATGGATGGATGGATGGATGATGGATGGATGGATGATGGATGGATGGATGATGGATGGATGATGATGGATGGATGGATGGATGGATGGATGGATGGATGGATGATGGATGGATGGATGATGGATGGATGATGGATGGATGATGGATGGATGATGGATGGATGGATGGATGATGGATGGATGATGGATGGATGATGGATGGATGGATGGATGATGGATGGATGATGGATGGATGATGGATGGATGATGGATGGATGATGGATGGATGGATGGATGGATGATGGATGGATGATGGATGGATGATGGATGGATGGATGGATGATGGATGGATGGATGGATGGATGGATGGATGGATGGATGGATGGACGGATGATGGATGGATGATGGATGGATGATGGATGGATGGATGGATGGATGATGGATGGATGATGGATGGATGGATGATGAATGGATGATGGATGGATGATGGATGGATGGATGATGGATGGATGATGGATGGATGGATGGATGGATGATGGATGGATGGATGGATGGATGGATGGATGATGGATGGATGATGGATGGATGGATGATGAATGGATGATGGATGGATGGATGGATGGATGGATGGATGATGGATGGATGGATGGATGGATGGATGGATGGATGGATGGATGGATGGATGGATGATGGATGGATGATGGATGGATGGATGATGGATGATGGATGGATGGATGGATGGATGGATGGATGGATGGATGGATGGATGGATGATGGATGGATGGATGATGGATGGATGGATGGATGGATGGATGGATGGATGGATGATGGATGGATGGATGATGGATGGATGATGGATGGATGGATGGATGATGGATGGATGATGGATGGATGATGGATGGATGGATGGATGGATGGATGGATGGATGGATGATGGATGAATGGATGGATGGATGATGGATGAATGGATGGATGGATGGATGGATGGATGGATGATGGATGGATGGATGGATGGATGGATGGATGGATGGATGGATGATGGATGAATGGATGATGGATGGATGATGGATGGATGGATGGATGATGGATGGATGGATGGATGGATGGATGGATGATGGATGGATGGATGGATGATGGATGATGGATGGATGGATGGATGATGGATGGATGGATGGATGGATGGATGAATGGATGAATGGATGATGGATGGATGGATGGATGGATGGATGGATGATGATGGATGGATGGATGGATGGATGGATGGATGGATGGATGGATGGATGGATGATGGATGGATGGATGATGGATGGATGATGGATGGATGGATGGATGATGGATGGATGATGGATGGATGATGGATGATGGATGGATGGATGGATGGATGGATGGATGGATGGATGATGGATGGATGGATGGATGGATGGATGATGGATGGATTGAAGACAGATGAAGGAGGGAACGAAGACAAACGATGGATGGATGGATGATGGATGGATGGATGGATGATGGATGGATGGATGGATGGATGGATGGATGGATGATGGATGGATGGATGGATGGATGGATGGATGGATGGATGGATGGATGGATGGATGGATGGATGGATGGATGATGGATGGATGACGGATGGATGATGGATGATGGATGGATGGATGGATGGATGGATGGATGGATGGATGGATGGATGGATGATGGATGGATGGATGGATGATGGATGGATGGATGGATGATGGATGGATGATGGATGGATGATGGATGGATGGATGGATGGATGGATGATGGATGGATGGATGGATGGATGGATGGATGATGGATGGATGGATGGATGATGGATGGATGGATGGATGATGGATGGATGGATGGATGATGGATGGATGGATGGATGGATGATGGATGGATGATGGATGGATGGATGATGGATGGATGATGGATGGATGGATGGATGGATGGATGGATGGATGGATGGATGGATGGATGGATGGATGATGGATGGATGGATGGATGATGGATGGATGGATGGATGATGGATGGATGGATGATGGATGGATGGATGATGATGGATGATGGATGGATGATGGATGGATGGATGATGGATGGATGATGGATGGATGGATGGATGGATGGATGGATGGATGATGGATGAATGGATGATGGATGGATGGATGGATGGCTGGATGGATGGATGATGGATGGATGGATGATGGATGGATGGATGGATGGATGGATGGATGGATGGATGGATGATGGATGGATGGATGGATGGATGGATGGATGGATGATGGATGGATGGATGATGGATGGATGATGGATGGATGGATGGATGGATGATGGATGGATGGATGGATGATGGATGGATGGATGATGGATGGATGGATGGATGATGGATGGATGGATGGATGGATGGATGGATGATGTATGGATGGATGAATGGATTATGGGTGATGGATGATGGATTGATTGGATGGATTATGAATTGATGAATTGATAATGGATGGATGGATGGATGATGGATGGATGGATGATGAATGGGTGATGAATGGACGATGGATGGATGGATGGATGAAGGTTGATGTATAATGGATGGATAGAAGATGGAGGATGGATGCATGATGGATGGATGATGGATGGACGGATGCATGGATGGATGATGGATGATGATGGATGATGGATGGACGGATGATGGATAACGGATGGACGATGGATGATGGATGGATGATGGATGGATGGGTGGATGATGGATGATGGATGGATGGATGGATGGATGATGGATGATGGATGGACTAGATGATCGATGATGATGGACGGATGATGGATGGATGGATGATGGATAAATGATGGATGGATGGATGCATGGATGAGTGGACGGATGATGGATGGATGGATGATGATGGTGGATGATGGATAGGTGATAAATGGATGAAGGATGGACAGATGATGGATGGATAATGGATGATGATGGATGGATGATGGATGGATGGATGACGGACAATGGATTGATGGATGGATGATGGATGATGGATGATGATGGATGATGATGGGCGATGATGGGGGATGACGATGCCGGATGATGCTGGATGATGCATCCACGGCTGATGAATGGATGACGTTGGCTGTTCCCATGGCTGTTGTCGGCGCAGCGGTGCGGGGCTCCGTGGCTCCCGCTGGCTGCTGCCGCTGTCGGGCCGGGGCCGGCTCAGGGCTGCCCGGCGGCACCTTCTCACCGAGTGTCTCTTCTCTCCTTTTCCTTTGTGTTCTGTTTCTCTTACTCTGTTCTCTCTCTCTCCTGTGTTTGTTGTTTTTTTGGGTGCTTTCCCTTCCTTCCTGCAATTCCTTTTTCCTCCACGCTAAAATCACCCGGCCCCATCCCGCGATGTAAGTTGTGGCAGCGCCGCGGTTTGCTCTTATCAAAGCGCACATTAACATAACGTTAATTAATAATCGTAATGATAATGCTCATAACACGGCTCGAGAAGCGGCGGCGGCGGCGGGGGGGGAGGTCGGGGGGCCGGGGGGGCAGGGCCAGGGGCTCATTTGGACCCCCCCTCCCCTGTCTCCTCCCCCCCCCCCCCCCCCCTTCCTTTGTGTCTCTGCAGGCGGTGAATTGGTGCTGCCGGCGGCCCCGGTTGGGGGGGGCCCCGTGTCCCCCCCCCCTCGCCCCCCGGGGTCCCCCCGCTCGCCCGCATCCTGCGGCCCCGACTGCGAGGAGCCCTCGGGCTTCGCCTCGGGGGAAGCGGCCGATCCCAACGCGCCCCCGGCCGACGACGAGGACTTCGACGGCGGAGGCGGAGAAACTCCCCCCCCGCGCCGCCCCACCGACGGCGGCGACCGCGGCTCCTCCTCCGCTCACACCCAACCCGCTCCCGGCGCAGTCACCGTGGCCACGGTGGTGGCGGCTCCGCTCCCGGGGCTGGTGCCCGCCGGGGAACGGCACCCACGGGAGGGCTCAGTGGGGCGCGGGAGGGTAACGGGAGCTCCCGTGACCGCCCGTCCCGGTGCTGTCCCCACAGCCGCGGTCCCCGGCGCCGTGGAAGTGGTGCGCGAAGCCGGCGGCACCACGGGGATGGTGGTGGGCATCGTGGCGGCCGCGGCGCTCTGCATCCTCATCCTGCTCTACGCCATGTACAAGTACCGCAACAGGGACGAGGGCT